>NC_057872.1:8360291-8661444 GCF_019740435.1 Gambusia affinis
TCCCAGTAGGGCTGCAAAGTTGGTGGTTAATCTATCGATTTTTCTGACGATCGTATACAAAAAATTGGCGCATTGTGCCTATTTTTTATTTAAGCACCTTAGCCTTTTTTTATACAATATTAGAAATACATTAAAATATGAGAAAATATTTAAATTCCTTTTTTAAATAAGAAAAATATATTAATGCAAGAACAAAGTGAATTTAAACCAGGTGAAGCTAACACTGTGCCACCTGAGGAGTTCTGGATAAAACCTATTTACAAACAAAAGTTTTTGTAATTTTAAATGTAAAATATAATTATATGTTGTACAGTTTTGTTTTAATTACAGCTCTGAGTATGTAGGGGTTTTTTCAGTATATTGCATTTTTTGAGTCTGTATTCTCCAGTTAGCAATTAATCGATAACTAAATCAGCTGACGATTATTTCAGTAATCGATTCATCATGATTAATCCGATTAATCGTTTCAGCCCTGGATCCCAGCCCTGAGGTGTTTCTCCAGTCTGACAGGACAGCAGCTGCCATGAAAGATCTGGTCAGACAGTTCCTCAGAAAGGCTAAACTGGTACGATAGGAGGTGTGTTCGTGTGACATGAATCCCTGTTGCTGTAGTACCACACGGTTGGCAAGCATGCGGGTGACGGTGTGGGTGTGTACGTGTGTGTGCATTCAGGCCCTGGCTATAGTCATGGATGCCTTCAGTGACCCGGAGCTGCTGTGTGATCTTCTCGAGGCGAGCAGGAAGAGAAACGTGTCTGTCCACCTCCTGCTGGACCACCTTAACATGGAGGGGTTTGCCAGCATGTGGCAGGAACTCAAACTCATCAGCAGAAACTTCCCGGTAAATATTTTCAAAACGGGGGGAAAAAAGAAGAAAAAAAGCTGGAGTTATTTAGCTTCAGACAGTGAGACGAAAATTTGCCGCCGTGTGTTTGTGATAGCTAGCATGTGTTGGTGTGCACAGAAGGTGTCGGTGCGAAGCGTCCCAGGTCAGACCTACAGCGCAAAGACGGGCAGGAAGCTGACGGGTCAGATAGCGGAGAGTTTTATCATCGCTGACTGGAAAGAAGTGCTGACTGGTACATACAGGTACATCTACACACACACACACGCACTGCAAAAACACACCCAGTTTCACCAAGTATTTGTGGTCTAGTTTCTAGTGCAAATATCTTAGGACACTTTAAGTTAGACAAAAACAAACTTAACATGTAACTTTTTAGCACGATGTAGGAACTAAAAGCACTAGTTCAACTGGCCGATCTTCCCCCTGCAACATGGGGAAAATGTCTTCTTATATGTTAGCTTTATATCATGTTATAATGTCATTCTTCATCAAAAACATACCAGGAGTGTTGCCTTGACTCTTTTATGCATGTCTGAGGAGTCCGTGAGTCTCCTGTGGGAGCCATTCGGCTGCATTGAGCTCCTCCTCTGAGCTGCACTTTCCAAGTTTCTGAGCTTCCGCTTCATAGAGCAGCCCTTGATTTTCTTGATTGTGCTCCAAAATAGCATTATATGCCTGGAAAAACAAAATAACTGCCCCTTTAGGATATCTACACTAGAAACCAGGCAAAAATACTTGGTAATATTTGATGTCTTTGCAGTATACTGCATCCAGAAAACTTTTTCTATTTCTCTATAAATGCTTCTATTATTGTAAAGCTCTTTCCTGTGATCTATTCCGGTTTCTGGTGTCTCTCTCAGTTTCACATGGCTGTCCAGTATGGTCCATCAGAGTCTTCTGGTTCTCATTAAAGGCGCCTCGGTCTCACATTTCCATCAGGAGTTCCTCAGACTTCACTCCAGCTCCCAGCCGGTCCCTGGCTTTGTCACGTTCATCTCTCTGCCACAGTGTCTTTGCCTTTACGCCCAATCTCATGAGCATCCAGACAGCTGTAACTGGAAATCCCACAAGACTGTGACAGCAGCATGTTCACATGGAGAGATTAGTCTACAGCCTCCTCAAAGCGATAATCAGTCCAGAGAGAAACTACCTCCTCATCTGCCTCTGAAACCTTCGTTTCAAACAGCAGCAGAGAGTGGAACAGGAGCCAAGGTCGAGCTGCAGAATCAGAACCAGATTCACGGTCACCCACATCTTCCCGATCAGACCTTCTCAGATGTTCAGCTTCACAGCACCACCGCGAAGAGGAACGGCGAGGTCCAAGAGCTGCGCAATCTGAACGATCTGTCCCTAACCCACGGGCGGCAAAATGTTCCCTGTCAGTCAGGCGTACAGAAGCAGAACAGCCTCGCTCTCCCAGATGGGAGCAGTGAAAGAGTTTTCTCTCCGCAAAGAAACAGAAACACGTCGGCAGGTTTCATCCAAACACAAAGAGACCAACTGGATTCCTCACGAATCGCTCACGCAAAGGTGGAACTTCAGTGTGATCAACCTCAACTCCTCTCACCTCCGTCATCACAGAAAACACGACCAAACCTCAGCCATCGGGTCTCTTTCAGGAGCCCCAGGGAGTACATGCCCAGTCTCCAACCCAACGCCTTCAGAGGAACCAGCAATCAGGAAGGGCTCATGGAAAGGCATCACGGTCATCTGAACTCATCCTCTCACACAGTGACCTCCTGCTTTAGACCAGCACCGGCAGGAACAGGAACAGGAACAGGAACCGCTCTCGGTCCTCAGCAGCAGACGGAGTCCAAGAGGTTCCTGTCAGGCGTACGAGCCACGACGCAACTGCACCCCGTCAGACTGCACCGGAGCCCACAGAAGGCAGCGGGACCCGGAGCGCTGGCTCGCTACAACTCCTTCAGCGGTGCACACGACATGGGGCAGGCAGGCTGGAGAACCCTGCAGATCAGCAGCAGCAGCAGCACATCGCTGCGAAGGAGCCTGAGCCTGATGGAGAGAAGCCCAGCAGGATACAGAGGAGCAGGACTTCACCCTGTATGAATGCATCCACAGTTTTAATGAAAAGCCCATGGAGCAACAAAGCTCCACTGGAATGAGAGATTCAGTCAGAGAACAAGAAGCGGACCAAAAACAAAGCAATGCGGAAATCTGAAATCAAAGAGAAATTGAACGTAATTTTCAAAATGCAATAAAAAAAACATAAGGGGAAAAAAGGAAAATGCTGCATTTCTTCTTTGCCCCTTTACTTTGATACCACTAGACGAAATCTATTGCAACCAATGGTCTTTGGACGTCACATGACGCATAGCGTTAGTTTTCCACCTCGTTATTCTTCATTCTCATGGTGAAACATGGTAGTGGTAGAATCATGCTTTCTGTGACAACAACAAGGAAGCTGGTTAGAGTTGATGGGAAGATTATTTTTAGACAGAACAATCGGCAAAAAAGAAAAAAATATTCATCTCCAGACATTCAATGTGCTGATTGAAGGGAAGCAATATAAATGTCTGCCAGACTAAACAGATTTTTAATTTGGGAAAAAAAAATCATTATTTAGGTTCCACTCCATTTCACTTTGTGTCCGACTGTCACATGAAATCCTAAACAGAATAAGCTTACGGCAAGAGAAACTGGGAAAACTTCACTGGAAATGAATCGATTTGCAAAGCACCGCTTTTCTGGTTCAGCGATCGTCTTTGAAAATTGACAGATTATCCGATCCCGTCTTTGAGAAGTGCCTTAACACGACACTGTGTCCGTTCCAGTGACTCTGATTGGCCTTTCTGGTCTGTTATAAACATGATTTGGTTTTCCTACTGCCTACTAAAAACATTCTGCTGTGTCGAGTTTTCCCCTTAAATATTGAATAACCTGCCAGGCTGGAGTTTCTCATCTCGTTTAGTGTTTGTGAGGACAAACTTGATTAAATCCAATCCAGTTCAGTTTAATTACAAATGTCATCTGAAGGCACCTCACAGAGAAATGTCAAAGTTTGTCAAAAACATCCGACATCTGAATCCCGTTTTGTTTTTTTTTACCATTTTTGGTGACATTTTCTATAAGCATACAGAACTTGAATGTAGTATTTAAGACAAAATATGTTGTAGAAAAGAAAAACATGTATTAATTTATAGAACATATAACAGTTTTGAAGAAAAGAAGAAATAAAAAGACACAGATAATAAAATATAAACAAAACTGTTTACACAGAGCACAATATGTTGTACATATAATACTCACAGATACTCTTACCGGCAACACATTGCTTATTCTTTGGTCATCCAAATAAAAATAATAATTAAATATACTGCAACAATGCTAAATTTGCAACAAATATTCGTTTGAAGAATCTTCAGCGTGATCTGAAGTCCTCTGCCAGTTTGGCTTCAAACATCGATTCCAGCAGCATTAAGGTTTAGCCTGCGGTCCATTAATCTGTGACGCTCCAGCCAGTAAAACGCTGCTCCACCAGCGCTCTCTGAAGCTCTGCAAGCTCACCAAGGTCAGGCTCTCGCCGTCCTGGTAGTCCTCCCTCATCTTCTCTGGGATCAGGTCCTCTGACATCACCTGGACCGTCAAAGCAACAACAGAAGGTTCTAGTAGAAGCCCAAAGTTGGTCCTCGAGGGCCGGCATCACTGCATGTTTTAGTTCTCTCCCTGGTGGTAGTAACATCCTTTTCAGCATGTCAATGTTCTTCTTAGGCCTTCTAACGAGCCATCATTTGATCCAGGTGCGTTAAACCAGGGAGAGAACTAAATCATGCAGGATGCCGGCCCTCGAGGACCAACTTCTGGGACCCCTGCACTTGAGTGTCTGGAATAAAGTGAAAACTCATCCCGCTCACCTCGGTGAGAGCCTGCAGCGTTGCTTCTTTAGGATTCAGTCGCTGCAGAGCCTCTTCTGTGATCTGGAGAGTCTTTACACTGCGCTGCAACACAAAGGAGGACTGCTGCTGGCGCAGGATTCTCAACAAGAGCCTTTAAGAAAAAAAAAAAAACACAAACCATAAAATAGGTGTAAGATTTACACATAAACACTAAAACCAAGGAAATCTGTCATTTCATGTCACCTGCTGCTGCGTTGAGAAATGTTTAACTGCTACATCACAAATGACTTTGTTTTCATGTGTTTAATGTAGGGCTGGACAATAAAACAATAACAATATATATCGCGATAGACATGTGATCAATATAAGATAAGATAGAATATTCAATCATTTTGCTGAATTCCAATCCAGAACCGCACAGCATTCTGGGGGATGTTGGCAGAGCAAAGGCTTTGCCAGCTAACCAAGATTGGTATCACCAGCTAACTAACTCACCCTGGTTACCTAGCAACAACCTGTTGAGTAACTTGCACAGCAGCATTTTAAGGTTTCCCCACCGTGCCTCACAATGGCGCCAAAATAAACAGCGTGGAATGAAAACACACAAACCTAATCAATAATTATTAATATCAACTGATGTGAAATGCTTATATTGTAATATGTTTTTCAGCCACATCATCCAGCCCTGTGTTAATGTCTCATCAGCTGGGCGTGATTTAGCCCCTGTTAAAGCTTCATCAGAAAGCCTTACCGTGTTCTGATGAAACACATGCAAGCTCTCAGCCAGACCCGGTCCTTTGTGAACTCTGCTGCCCCCTCCTGGTCCTCCTCAGACTCCCCATTCACAGCCCCTGATGAACGTTCTGGTACACAGAAGCACATCGTCTGTATATATAATGAACTAAATATACGTAGATACAAATATTTTATCTACAGAAGGTAATTGTACCCATGTCTGAGTCGCAGTCCAGCAGCTGTAAACACGTCTGACCCAGGTTGAACCAGTGCCAGGGGTTAAAGGGCAGCAGGCTGCACAGCTGCTGCAGGCAGAACCTCTGAGGCCCCACACAGCCAAAGTGCTGGTAGATGCTGACCTTTGGGACGTGTTCAGATTTAAAGTTAGCACTCACACCAATCTGAATTATGAACAAAAAGGTTTTATGTGATACAGACTTTGAGCAGCAGGAGGCTGGTCAGGTGGCAGGTGTTGGAGGCTTCTTTGTTCTGCAGAAAGCAGACAGAGTGTGATCTACATAAGATATCTGCTTATAGCTATGTATCATATTTTACACCAGATGGACACGAGTGAGAGTCAGATTCCTGTAAAGATGTTTGACGCCTTCCAGAGTTTAGGAATAGTAGATGTGTGACGAAGCACATGAAATAATCTGGTTAAAAAGTCTTTCAACCGATGAAGATGAGTAGATATTTAATTTTCTCTATGGCCTGGAAGAGATAACTACCTCAATTTAAAAGATAAAAAAACCTCTAACAGATATCTACCTTACTGGCACATATATGTCATGATCAGTTATGGTTTTCACCCAGTGGATTTAGTTAATATTCATACTTCTCCACATACGAAGTTCAAACTAGCTGATTTTATCAAAAATATATTGTATTTTATAACTGTTCTCGACTTACATCATCGAAACCAACCCCATGATCATCCAGAGATTGTTATTTTTTCAGTAAATAACTATAGCAGGTAATTTTAGGAAAAACTGGCAGGAAAAGAACTTCACCAGTAATTCAGCCAACTCCAGCGCCTGCTCCCTTTGTCCCAGCTTGGTGCAGCATCGAGCCATTCCCTCCAGGACGTCGCGCCTGATGGTCAGGTTGTTGTCTGCGATCCACTGCAGGCAGCTGCTGTACGCATCCAGGGCTCTCTGAGATGAGACACAATGAAAGTCAAGCAATGATTTGGCTTTAAACTTCAACAGCTGCTGGATTTGATAGTATTACTGCAGTAAAACTATAAAACATCCAAAGCATCACTTTACATATTTAAATTATAAGAGTTGAAGGAGTGTGATTAAGGGTTGCAAACCAGTGTGGCCTGATTAAAAAAAAAAATCTTTGTGTGATGCAGAATAAATCCTGTATTTTTGTACATAACTATTTAAATATTATGGAAATATTTCTCCTCCCTCCACTTGTATGTTATTTTATTCAAATTAGGAGCCAAAAAAGAGTTTTGGAGAATCCCTCATCAGAATGATGTCAGAATGCAGATTTTGTTGCGACGTTCCAGTTGCAGTTGAGTTTTGCAAACTCTGCAGAGAAATTCACATTTGAGTGAAAGAAAAGTGAAGAACTCCAGTTACCTGATAGTTCCCTTGTCTCAAAGCCAGGTCACCTCTGAACTTGAACACTTTCTGCTTCTCCAAGGAATCGTCCGTGTCCAGAGCGGTGCTCTCACAAAACCACTGCGAGGAGAAACAGGAGGACGTGACTTGATATGTTAACCGTGAAGTGTAAACTGCGTGTTTTAGAAAACAAAAATACTAAAAATGATTAAAAAAAATATTATGTGCCACGATCTATTTTTCCCGTACTTCTCCAGGCTTACCAGTCGTTTTAATATCAGGTTTTCTAGTGCAAAATATCAGCACAAAATTAATAATCATCATCTGGCAGATGGTCTCACCTCTGGTTCACACAGTTTGGCGTTGTAAGACGACAGAGACTCACACACCCGCTCCCTGGCCTCTGAAAACACAGAGTCATCAAAGGTGCTGCCGAATATCTCCATCCAGAACCAAAAAGCCTCATAAAATATGCTATTCCAACGAAAGAAATTGATCCAAATATTTCAACTCAGCTTCACGAGTTTGTTTTTGAAGACAGTCCCTCGGTCCGTCATGAGCTGCTCCGACGGAAAATTGGATAACTCTATAGTTCCGGGACGAAATATTCCCGGGAATAAGGGGGCAGCGACGAATAAATAAAAGACAGTACGGACTAAGTTAACAGCTATGTTAAAACACTATTTATTTATTTATTTATTTATTTATTTATTTATTTATTTATTTATTTATTTATTTATTTATTTATTTATTTATTTATTTATTTATTTATTCATACATAGTAAATTTGGAACCCTTTGGTGTGTTAATGTTTGGATTGCTTCTTACCCCCTTACCCAATAAAACAAAACGTGGAAGATTTTATTTTACATCACTATGATTTTTATTTCTTTTCATATTAGATATCAAAATTATGGAACAATCTACCAGCAGATATCAGACAAACATGTCCACTCAGTGTTTTAAGTCAAATTTGTTTTATTGATTTATTTGTTTTTCTTGGTTTTATTTTTAATTAGAACGTTTTAGATTCTTAAAAACAAAAACCAGGTCACAAAGGAATACCACAATTGAAATAAAGTAGAAGTCTTAAATCTCTCTGGAACTGACAGATAAAATTAAACTCTTCATCGTCAGACTTGCTGAACCAGCGATGGTCCCCTTCTTTCTCCATCCCTTCACTCATATCACAGTCTTCTTTATAACCATCCCAACCCCAGTGATTAAATTTTATAACGTTGTCATCAACCCAGAACCAGAAGTCTACAATGCAGGTGTAGCAAAGTCCAATCCATACAAAGGGACTGGTGGCTTTCTCAGCCTCCAGTTCATCAAAGGTCTGCATCTGTTCATCCAAGATGGAGGCCAGATCTCTGTGGTTATCTCTGCAGTAAGACAGAGCTTCTTCCCAGGTCTTGTTTTGGTCAATCAGTAAAAAAGGTGAAGCTTAAAAAGGAAAACAAACTTAGTTTAAAATATATTTGCAATAATAGCCGCAAACATTAAAAACTTAAGTTTCCTTGAAACCTAAAATCATTACAAATTATTTTATGTCTTTTTATGGTGGGAGTTCATCACATACTCATTTCTGCACCAGTGATTTTCACATCACAGAGAACCACAGGTCTGCTTTCTGGTATGATAACAGTGATTTGTCAGCCCAACACTGAAGAAAACTCATAGACATTGAAGAACATTGACATGCTCAGAAGGATGTTACTACCACCAGGGAGAGAACTAACACATGGAGGATGAAGGACCCACTTTGGGCACGCCTGGTTTAAGGTAACATGACCTTAAACTTTTTTTTCTTTCCATAAGGAGAGACTCTCACTGCTTATTGTTGGTGCCGTTGTTCTGACGAGAGTTCCCGATGTAGATCTTGGCACCTGATGTATCAGTCCCACCACAATCCTGTTTAAAATTACTGATAGAAATACAAGAAATGCTGTAAACACCCTGCCGGTCTACAGACCACCAGGAGTTAGTCTGATACTCGGTGTGAGAACATGTCGAGGAATCTTCATCAAAGGCTTTGTCAGCAGTGAGCGGTGTTCCTTCATCATTGGTTGAAGACTGGTAGGCTCTCTTGTCTGTCAGCTTTATGTCGTTTTTTTTAAATTATGAAACCCAAATATAGGATATTAAAGTTTACGATATGGGAAACCAACAACGCCACCTGGAGTAACTCCAGGAAAATGTGATGGTGATGAGGACACAAGTACGTTCTGTTGGAAAAGAGGAGACTTGCAGGGCCTTGGTGGGGCTACGGGTCTGGCTGAAAGCAATAACCGATGAGCATGTTCTAAATCCACCCCCTTTTCTAATCCTTTTGTAACAAGAAACCCAAGAAACCGATAGCAAAAATCATTTTTACTGCAGTTGAAGTAGTTTCTAAAATCGCTGTTCGAAATCGTCTCTCTACCATTAGAAAAGCACTCAAAGCTGCTAAATCAGTTCTTTAAATGAGTGACACACAGAATTTCAAAAATTGGACATTTATTTCAGTGCAAAATATTTTGGGATGTTAGATACTTTTTTTTTGTTTTTCCCCTCCAGGGGGTCTTTTGTGGGCTCTAGTGTCCCTTATATGACAGTAGGTTGACAGGAAAGGGGGAAAGACATGCAGCAAATATCGGTCGGGTCCGGGAATCGAACCTTCGACGGCCGCGTCGAGGACTCAAGGCCTCCAAATGTGGGTCACGCTATTCCCTACGCCACCACAGCACGTCCCGGGATGTTTGATACTTTAATGAAAAAAAAACATTTACTGTACTTCTCCATTTATTCTGATAAAACAGTAAAACAACCTAATAATCATGATTAGGTCACGCGGTCGATCATCAGCGGTCATTTACAACAAGCTTTAAAGCATTAAAGATCATAAATACTTCATAATGATATTAATGAACCTGAGGCTATACAGACCCAGAACCCTCTGACTCAAATTCAAATAAATATTACTATGATATAATAAGTTTTGCTCAAAGAAGGAAAATCAAACCAACCACCCAAAAAAGGACGGAAATAAAAATTTACATTTCAAACAGAGGGCCGTTCTGTCTGCCTCTGTCCATCCAGGATTCAGAACCGATCTCTGATTTTCTCCTCAGTTTTTTCAGGGATTCTTCACGACAATCAGTCATCATCACAGAATGGAGGTTCTAGAAAAAGAAAAAAAGTTTCCTCCTGTAAATCCAGTCAACATGAAATACATAATCCACTTAGAGAAGTGATGGGAAATACATGCAAATGAAATAAAATAATAAAAAAAACCCTATTCATTAACAGTGTTGCTATCAAGTAATGTATGATACCATATTTCAGCGTTAACATACTTATTGTTGTGCCAGTGATGTTCACGTCACAAAGAACCATGGCTTTTTGTCCTGGTCTGACCACCGTCACGTAGCGCCCAAACACTGATTTGGGGAACTTGAAGACGTTTATTTGGCCAGCCTTGAACTCTGTGATGTTGTAGGCTCTGAGCAAAAGACAAAATGTATCAGAAGACCAACATCAAAATAATTTGAGCAACAATGAAACACCCAAACAGCGAAGCAGAAAAACCTATAAAACCTTTTTTTAAGTGTTGAGAATGGGAACAAAAAACACCGTTTCCCAACTGATTTTTTCTTTCACTCAACTGTCTATAAATGTGCTATACATTTTCTTTGGACAATATTTACATTTTCTGAGACACATATTTTTACTATCTATTTAACGGATATTAGATATATGTGTGAAATTCTTGCAAAAATATGTTTTGTAAATATCTTTGTATGTCCAGTACAGACCAAAGGTTTGGACACACCTTCTAATTGAACTCAATTAGAAATTTAATTAGAACTTCTAATTGAACACACCTTCCATCCATCCATCCATCCATCCATCCATCCATCCATCCATCCATCCATCCATCCATCCATCCATCCATCCATCCATCCATCCATCCATCCATCCATCCATCCATCCATCCATCTTCTTCTGCTTATCCGGGGTCGAGTCGCGGGGGTAGCAGCTTCAGAAGGGAGGCCCAGACTTCCCTCTCCCCAGCCACTTCTTCCAGCTCCTCCGGAGGAATCCCAAGGCGTTCCCAGGCCAGCCGAGAGACATAGTCCCTGCTTCTAATTGGACTCAACTTTTGGTCTGTACTGTATGTCATAATTGCCTTGTGATGAGTGGTGTTTGCCGTATTTATAGGCAACCTCCTACTGGTTGCTTATAAATACGAAATATAGATATTTTACTTTAGAAGTACATTTAGAACCAAATGTTTGCATCTGATTTCCATCAGTGAAAAAGAAACAAATGACAGTACCGCTGTTCATGACTCGCCTACATTTTCCTGTCATGAAGAGATGTAAATATGTCCTGGTTGTCGAGAAAGAGTCTCTTTAAACAGAGAGCTCTTCATAACGAAACTGGAAATTCCACACAGACTTTTTTTTGCGTTCCGTTGTGGTAAGTCATCAAATCCGGTTCTCCTCTTACTAGTATTTGTGGTTGTGTTCGGGTACTAAATTGAAGTTTTGTTGCGGTACACAGAATGACTGGTGGACCAATAGGGGGAGCTAACTGCGCTGTTTGTGTCAACTACTCATTACAGGTAAAAACAAAAAAATGTCAGTAATTTAATGTGTCAGTTATGTTTGTCAGTTTGTCAGTTTTGTTTGCCAGTCTGCCAGTTTGTTTATTATCTGTTTCTATGACGACGACATGGCCACCTTTGTTTTCTGTGAAGCACCAGAGGGTGCTATTTAGTAATTTAAAAATTAATTTTGGTTGCTGTCTATATTTATTTTTCTGAATTATTTCATTTATAAAATACCAAACTGTATTAAATTAATTTTAAAGTTGTATTATTAATCAAAACCACTATACAATCACATGTTAGAGGAAAAAAAATATTGTTAAACCTTATTGTAATAATTATTTGTAAAACTCTGTTGTGAATGACTGGTGGACCAGTAGGGGGAGCTAACTGCGCCGTTTGTGTGAACTACTCATTACAGTAAACAACTTAAATGCCAACCAGCTGTCCTCCGTGTGTGTGTGACGGGACGGGTATTAGGGAAGCTGTTACATTTAGGAGCCATGATCATAAAGTACAAGACATAACCTCTTTAGATTTCACTGGTGTAAATCACTTTCTGAAATGACGAAAAATACAATTGTTTTGAACTGCACCTGCATTTTACATCATGTTAAAACCTGAAAATGTAAAATGTAACACATTGAGGAAACACGAGGTTCTCACAGTTTGCCGTTGTCCTTTAGAGAGTATCCCACGTAGATCTCGGCAGGCTTTAAGTTCAGACGTGAGCAGTTCTTGTTGTATATACAGACACAGGAAATGTTGTGAACGCCCTGCAGGTCAATTCTCCACCAGGAGTTATTTTGAAACAGGGTGAGAGAACACGTGGAGGGATTCCCGTCAGAGGCTCTGTCAGCGTTGGTCAGTTGGTTGTAGTTATTAGCGGAGGTCGAAGACTGAGATGCGTTCGTGTCAGTCAGATCGATCACTGGCTGGTTGCGGCAATCTGTAAATAAAAAGAGACGGTCTGACCCCTTCTTTCAAAATTTTATAACATGATACAAAAAAAAAAAAAAACTTAAGGTGATTTATTTGGTCTCACCTGTTGTCTGCTGAGTTACATACAGCCTTCCTGTGAAGAGTGGTAAAAGTCTCATTTTTAATTATTTAACAACTTTTAGTTAATAAGGACAACATTCTTCTCTGGTTTTCACTGTTTAGCTGTGTCATTTATATGTTCATATGTTTTTCTCTGTCCTGTTGTGGACTGTAGCAAAGTACAAAAGCTTTTTAAAGCATTTTATCTCCCAAAATACAGAAATGTTATGGATGAAATGAGCAACTCACCAATCAGTAAGATGGGTAACAGTCCCCACATCATCTTAGATGGTTTCTGAATCTGTTCTTCATAAATGAATCACAGAGAACGGAATAAGTTATGAGAAAAAAAGTTATTTGCACAAATGCCTTTAAAACTATGAAACCAAGACTTTCAACATGACTGTCTCCTCTAGTCATGTTGAATTCACTCACCTTTGGGACGACGTCGATCACTCTCTGCTGTTTTAGGATTCTCTCTCAGTCACACCTCAGTTTTTATTTGTAAATGTTTCTAAGCTGGAACAGAACGTTGTCTGCTAGTCCAACCTGATCCAAATATAGATATTTTACTTTAGAAGTACATTTAGAACCAAATGTTTGCATCTGATTTTCATAAGTGAAAAAGAAACAAATGACAGTACCGCTGTTCATGACTCGCCTACATTTTCCTGTCATGAAGAGATATAAATATGTCCTGGTTGGTTGAGGAAGAGTCTCTTTAAACAGAGAGCTCTTCATAACTTTTTTTTGTTTTTTTGGGGGGTCGGATAGATGAGCCTTTGGTAGACTATATCTTTCCATCTGCAACAGAGGTTCTCATATTTTTACAACATGTACCACTAAAGAAACTTTAACTTATGACTGTAGTCAGGTTCATGATGCTTTGTGTCGTGGCATTCAGCCAACAGTTAAAAAAAGAGTTGGAGAATTTGCAAAAGTGCAATGCTGGGAAATTATTTACATCCATGCAGTCAAAATCATCGGTGTCATTCTGATTTCCATCTTCTGAGTTTTCTTCTTCAGACTCGTATTCTTCATATGAGTATGAAGAATACTCATACACTTCTCCAAAATGTGTCCACATATTCTCATCATTTGGGCTTCCAGAACAAACTTCCTCATCCTTAGAGGAAGCATCAATGTCCTTAGCATAAATGCTGTCGAAATGGTCAGGGTCAGTTTCAATATCACCGTTTGAGCTTTCTTCTTCTGAAGACCATTCTTCTGATGAAGAATACTCAGAGACTTCATCAAAATGTGACACATTTGCAGCATTTCTGCTTCCAGAATCAACTTCCTTAGATGGAGCATCCAAGTCTGTAGTGTCCAGGTTCTCAAAATGCTCTGTGTACTTTTGAATTTCACCCTTTGAGTTTGCATCAACTGAAGAGGCTTCCTCCGTTGATGAATTCTCAAAGACTTTTTCAAAATTCAGTGGATTTTCCTTGCTTTCACAGCTTTCTTTCACTGCCGGATCCATTTGTTCATAGGGAACATCAACAAAATCATCAAAGTATTCTGGAGCCTCTTTAATGTTCATTTCTGGTTCTCCAGAGTAGACTTCAAATTCCAGCTCCATTTTGTTATCAGGAAGACAGAGGCTTTCCAAAGCAGCAGTGTCTTCTTTATTTATTTATAATTAAATTTTTCTCATTTTCTAACATCCCCATCTCTGCCTCTTTACTGTGTGATTATGAATCGCCCCTTTCAGAGATCTCCTGTTTACTCTTACCACTGCAGCACAAATTGACACCCTACCCAAAACATTTGCAATGGAGATTTTATTCTTGAGTTTGCTTCTTTGATTGCATTCCAAGACCAGTTAATGTCCTTTCTCCAGTTTAGCTGCGTATTGTCGCCCTCTCCTGGTCATTTTTGATTAAATTACTTTTTTTCCTATTGTGTCATTAAGCATGTTGCAATAAAAGAAAAAAAACATAATAAAGGTAGCAGTATATAATAACTGAACAGCTTCCCAGTAATTTGTAGCACTTGAGTTTAGGTTCGATTTAAATTAAGAATCAGTTTTTGGTCTCTTGAACAGAAAAATATATTTTATTCTGTTACACTAGGGTTTAATTTCCTTTTAAGCCCGGACTCAAAGAAAGAATGTCACGTCAATTTCACTTTGAAAAGATCTTTATTTTGAAAATTGGTGACGTGTTAAATTCCTGTTACTTGAACATAAACAAAACATAGGAACATGAACAATGATAACTCAAAATGCTTTTATGAAATGCTGAGTGAGGTTTCTGTGTAACGACAGGCTGTTATAACTAAATGTTGTATTTTTACATGAGAACATGTCAACCATTCATTAATGCATTAGTGTGGATTACCAGTCATCAAGATAAAACCATCCTAATGCTGGTGTTGGTCATGTCTTTAGCTGAATGATGTTATTATTCCTGTGCTGCAGTTGTTACCACATCTTCATTTCTTGTTTTCGCATTTGGATTTCTTTCTGAGGTTGTCAAGTAGGACAGATCCACATCTGGTTAGAGCTTAGTAATCATTTATTTAACTGATTTTATCTATTTCAAAGAGTCCAAACTCAAAGAAACAAAGTTAATTCTCTGTTTATCCCAGTTTGTAAACAAGGACAAAGTTTAGTTTTAGGACAAAAAAGTTAAGAATCAGTTATTTCCTCAGGACATTAAAGGCTATTGCTTCAAAAGACCAACATGAGCTCAGTGTGTTTGGAAAGACAATTCTGTATACTTTAAAATCAAAATCAAATCAAACTTTATTTGTATAGCACATTTCAGCAGCAAGGCATTTCAAAGTGCTTTTTTACATTTACTGCAACATTTTGCTAATTGTAGAAATGATTGCTTGCTTTTATTTCTGGTCAGCACATTGGGCCACGCACTGTCTTGCAGGAAACTGTTGTAACTTCAGTATATTTATTTTAAATGCCACTCTGACATAAAGCTGTGCACAAATGTGAAAATGAAGGAAAACTAACTCGGGGTTTGCAAACATTTTACAAGCAAAAATCTAAAAACAAAGTATTCAGCCCCCCTGAGACAAGTCGCTGCGATCACAGCTGCAGGTTATGTCTGCCTTGCTCTCCTCAGTCTGACTAACTTTTCCTGGCCAGCAGAATAAAAATGATCCCCACATCATCATGCTGCCACTGCCATGTTTCACTCAACACTTTTTGTTTGTGGGGATAAAATACTGATTTAAAAATGAAAGAAGAAAGAGGAAAACATTTTCTTCACTTCTGATATTATCTAAATAAACATGCAGAAAACATTCATATGACGAGCCAAAAAGACATCAAGCTGTTCATAAAACACAAAAAATGTATACACAATGTACAGTGGTAATAAAATAAAAACACTGTTAGAATAATTGATAAGAAAAGCTAAACACTGTTCTGTTGATTTACTGATGTATTGTTGGTAATATTGTAGCATTGATAGAAAACGTACATTTTGAAGGTGGCTAATTAAAACTTTTGAAGTTCTCTTTAACTACAAGTGTCAAACCTTCTGACTTTCCAAGACGTTTTTTCTAAAAGAAAAGTGCTCAGCAGAACGTTTCTATAAACGCAAGAAAATTAATGATGGCGTTGGACGTATCTAAACCCAAATAAAACAAATAACTTTTGTTAGAAAATAATAAATATTATCAGGAGTTTGTTTACATTCATTTTCAGTAGCATACAGATAAATAATACAGTATTTAATCCATTCTCTTGACTCCTGCTGGACTCACTGACACGATATTAGCAACAAAGAAGTTATCAACAACAAAACGATAATTCTGTCTGTGAAACTAATGAACATTTTATTGTGCCAAGTAAATGTTACTGTCTTTCTTTCACAAACGCAGTTACAGCGATTACACAGAAACAAAACTATTACCCTGTAAAACACAGACATCATTATTACCCTGTTAAAGAACCAACAAGTGTAAAAACCGAGGCTAGCAGCCATGCTAACGTGTCAGCCACGCTAACGTGTCCTCTGTGCTAACAGGACGTAGTGCAGGATGAGCTCAGTTTTATCACCATCAGTCCAAATCCGTCCATTTCCATTTGCTTGACTTCTCCCACAGCAGCTGGGATCCACTGACTTCTTCTCTGGATCTCTGTACAACATGTAGTCTTTACTTTTTCTCTTCTTTAGCTTAGAAAGCCTCACAGGTTAGCTGTGGGGTGTAATTTCCTGTGGATAAAAGAAAAAATAACAATAGCGTGTTAAAATGAAAGTAAAACACAATTTGAACCTGCAAAATGATACAAAATTTTTTATTGCTTTGTAGCCTGCAGTGCCAAGTTATTTGTAACTTTAACTTGTTCACATTTAAGCACATTACAATCACAGACTTCTAAGTATTTTTGTTGGAATTCACTGTGATAGATTGAAAATGATTGGCTGTTAAGTAGAGAAAGGGGAAAAAGAACATTTATTTTTAAAATTCAATGCAACTAATTTAAGTTTGGAATCACTTTTCTTTGTAATGGAATAACATTAATTACAAAATTTAGAAATACCAAAACGTTAAAAGACTATGAATACTTTTCATAATGTTCATACTGTATTTATGCAACTTGTTGGCGTTTGGCAGAACTAACTTACTCATTTTTGGTGAGTGGAGCTTTGTCGCAGGTGACCTCTGAGAGTTGACCGACTCCTTTGCTGAGCGTCTGAACCCCTGACTGCTGAATACTGCCTCTGGGTTTGGAGAGACCCTTCAGTGTTACATCTCTGCAGGCACAATATTTAGAAGGAACATTTAGAAGAAGGTTCTTTGCAAAAGAGAATCTGTGAGATGGTCGTCGTCCAGACTGCTGCTCACCCGTTGGTTGTCCCCTCTCCTTCCTCCACCTTTTTGAGGCTTGGGTCTTTCCACCTGGACAATTTCCCTGCGACGGCCATAAGCAGACCACAGCGGTTTCTGTAGCAGCAGGTGGCATCCACTGCCAGGAACACCAGCAGGAAGATCAATATCACGATGCCAACCACAGTGCCTTTGGTCATCTTGCTGCTCACTGCGGCGACAAAGGAAAAACATTACCCAGATAAATTTAATTATTATCTTTAACTTAAAACGTGTGTCATCTAATGTGGAACGAGAGAGGCAACACACCAGGCTGTTCTGCAATTGTGAAGTTGAACGTTGCAGGGACGGAGGAGCCATTTGAGTTGACGGCTCTGACTTCCAGGTGATAGTCTGAGCCGAAGGCGAGGTCTTTCAGGCTGACAGAGTTGGCATCAGCGGGAAGCTGCAGTGTTTCCCACTCACTCTCTTCTGTATCCTGGATAAAAATGAGCACAAGAAGCGAATTAATGACAAGGAAGAAAGGAAGTAGCACAGGTAGACTTGAGCTCACATGGTCTCTCACCTGTTTGTAGTGGACGTTGAAGTGCAGCAGAGGAGAGCCACCGGTTTCAATTTGTTGAAGAGGAACAGAGAAGGAGTTTCCCTCCACTACTGCCTGACTTGTGGATAAAGCTGGACTGTCTGGTTCACCTAAAATCAGGAGGAGAAACCATTTAGCTGTAGTCTATAATAATTAACTCAAAACTTCGGGATTTAGATGATTAGAATATATTTCATTTGCAGGTTTTTATTTTTGTTAAAGAGCATGGAAACTTTACCTTCTGCAAAGGGAGGACAGAAGTTTAGGAGGTGATGTGAGCGGAGAATGACGATATGAAGATGTTAGGATGATGATTTCAATGAAAGATGGAGATGAAGAACCAGGGATGGCAGATGAAAACGAAGATGAAACATTGCTGTTAGTAACACAGATTTTTTTTATTTATTTTTTTTATGTCCAAACACTTTACCAGCAAGCTACCAACTTTTTAACATGTTTTTTTCTTTTTTTTTCTCTATTTACTAATTAGGTGACTTCCGATAACAACGACTTGCATTCAGGGTCATCAGAGTCAAGAGGATTTCTGGTGGCAATCCCATAAAATCCAATGAAAGTACATTTACGGCTTGAGGCTGGTGATAGTCAAAATATCTACAAAAAACACATAGAAGGTTCAGGATTATCTAGACAGCTAGATCACTACAGGCGAAACATGAATTACAACCACAAAACCTGAATAAAAGTACAAATTTTCACCTGAAGTTGCAACAATGGTCTCCTCCCACTTCTCCGTTGCACTTTTCCTCCACTGCAGAACAAAACTTTTGATCGGTGCTCCTCCGTTGATGGGGAAGGTTTTGAGTGTGAAGAGCACAGAGGTTGGACCCGGGGTGACCGTCAGGTAATGTGGCGGCCCGGGCTGGGCTGGAGGGCAAGCAGGAGGACAGGAAAACACAGAAAAAATGTCAACTAGAGACACGTTGATCACTGAGAGGGAAACGTGTCTGAGCGAAGTGGGAACCTTACTCTGAATTACGACATCTCTCGAAGCATTTCCAGAAATACCGACAGCCATGCAGGAGTAGCGTCCGCCATCGGAGGGCATCACTTCCTCAATCACCAGGAAGCCACCCACTGCCTGGATACGACCAGTCGAATCCTGGCGGAGAGGGTTCAAACATTAAACATGCAGGAACTTGAAGGTGATGAATTACAATAAAAGACTAAAAACCTTTTTCCGTTTTTGCATGACGGTCAAATTGAAAAGTAACAAAGATCCTGGAAGGCATGCACACTCAGTGGAAAAGTTTCTGAGATGTAAAATAATGAGGCCATGGCAAATGCTTTAACAAACTGCATCTTAAGGCATAATTGTATATATTCTGTACATTTTAAATGAAAAACAAACACATCTGTTTAAAATGGAAGGGGTGGGGGGAGTTAAACGTGGAATAGCTTGGCAGGTTATGGACATAACCTTAAACTAAAACTTTGTTACGGCAATTTATATTCAGTTTTTATTCTTTAGAACCTCTTTACAAACTATGGCTTAAGATAAGGGGTGCAAATGAGCAAAAATCAGAAAAATGGACAGCTGAACTTTCGCTCAGCTTAATTTGATTAACTATAATGATGGTCGATATGAACTGAAGAAGACTGAAATTAAATTTAACAAGTGCTTCAACAAAATATTTGCTGAAGTTTGCGCATCAAGGGTTTTAAAGACGTCTTCTTTCCTGCTTGTTTTTCACCTGAACTATGTTTATGCAGAAAAAACATCCAAAATTATTTATACACGTCTAACCTTTGCATATCAAAACTTTGTATTTTATTGTGTACGCATTTAAGAGTCACTGTTTGGGCATCATTACCAGTTCTTCTCCGTTTTGCTTGTTGATCCAGTGCAGCTCAGGCTGCGGGTGACCAGTCACGTTACAGGACACAGAGACGCGCTCACCCACATTCACACTGTGCTGATCCTCTGAGATAAACACCTCTGGAGACTCTGCACGTAAAACAAGCATCATCATCTTGCTTCAGTACACTCTATCAGAATGGATGAAAAATTTTAAAATAATTTCATGTCCTTTTTGTGTGGAGTCAGTGACTGTAGGGGACAAGAATCCCAGCAGACGGAGGCAGAAAATTGGAGAAAAAAAGTAAATAATGACGCAGAATATTAACACAGAAAAACTGCCTTTTCTTTACTCTGCCCAGTTTAACTTGTGCTTTTTGTATCTTGTGTTGTGGCTGAGATGGAAGTTTCTGACCTGCCTTTTGTATGTTTTTAAGGCAAATGTTGATTTCAATGCAACTGATAGTTTGCAGTGGTTGAGGAAAAATATCTCGAGCAGAAATCAGTGCGACGTTTGATAAAATGCATTTTCAGATATTTTGTTCGTACAATCTGAGTCCAGAATTTAAATTGTTCTAACTTAAAATAAGTAATTAAGCCTGACTTGATAATGTGAGTGAGACTATCGCAGAAATTTGCACCAACGGTCTAAAACAGTTTCTATTGCAGTCATTAAGTTGTACGTACAGGGCGGCCACATTGGATTTTGATGTCAGCGTCGATCAGAAAACATAGTCTTTCCTTGTCTGAATTGCAACCTTTGGGCGGCTTGTCTCACAAATAATTACATTTGTAAATTAAAACCTCTGAGTAAATATGCTAAATACACTGCATCCATATGCAACGATGATTCTTTGAGACACATTGGAGTCGACCAAGAGACGCCAGACTGACTGTCAGTGAAAATCTTTTTCAGAGATTAATAGTTTAACACTCAGCAGTCAACTGGGGGCAAAGAGAGGAGGCATGCAAAAAGTTCATAAAAAGGCATAAAAAATACAGAAATGTTCAGTATTTCTCAACTGGCAATAGAGTTTGTCTCTTTTTTGAAGTTATAATGAAACAACTAACAGTAAATGTTCAAGGCTTCTAGTATTGTAGATGTAAGATGTTGATTTTGGGGAAAAAAAATAAATGAATAAGGTTTCACCTTACAAATAAAAGCAAATTGTTAGTAGAAATATATTAACTAGACATTTAAAAATCCAATCCTTTAATCAAAACCTTAGGCTTTAAAGAATTAATATAAATTTCAAGTATTCAAAGTATTTATTTATTTATTTATTTATTTATTTATAATAAAATACTTTCTTCACTTCTTCTCTGATGGAGACATATTGTTAAACGAAGTTACAAAAATTAAAAGAAAAATGAGGTAGGACCGAGTTACTTGTGACGGTCCTTTATGTCTTTGGACGCCACAAAGAAGCGACTGACCGTTGGCGACAACAGAAACAGGAAGCTGCTTGTAGATTGCTCTCCCTCTGATCTGGGCCTGACAGATGTACGTCCCGGCATCGCTCCTTTTCACTTTCTCAATATGAAGCGTGTTGTCTGGCATCTTACGAACACGAACTCCAGCTGAAGAAAAGGAGCCAAACAAGATCACATTTTAAATCACGTTACTGCAGCTGGTCAACGTTGGTCAGACTCTTCCTCTAGTGAGGAAGACAGAACTTCATACTGCAGTATGACGTATGAGGCTTAAATGAGCACACGTCAGTTTTAAGATAATATCAGAGACGGGGAGGTTTTTAGACACATAGGATTGTATATTCAGAAACATTCAATGACGACTGCCCTCGCATTTTACTTCCAACGTAATGTAAACAGTTTCACACTAATAGCACTTTTCACTGATAATAATATCCACAAAAAAAATCTATTATTATCATTTGACTAAGACTATAATAGCATTTTCAATTGGAAAATTGAAAGTTTTCCAATATTCTATAATAAATAAACATAAAGTCTCTTTAAATATTCCCAGATGAGCCGGTCTGTGTCTGACAGAAACTCAGGTTTAGCACCTTGCGTTATCGTTATTAGCACTGTATAGGAATTGAAGCACGGATTCAAATACTGCGTAAAAGTTTTCATAAGCAAACTTCGATGGCAAATTCAACCGCATTAGTCCAACACAATTCTGAGATTCAATAGTGAGCTTATATTGCAAACTTCTGAAAAAAGCAGAGAGGTTGTCTTCAAGGAAGAGCATAAGTTTCAGAATATAAAATGTTTAGGTTAATTCAAGAAAGATATCCTAAAAATCGGTCTAGTTTGTGACTTTCAATGAGTTTCTTAAAGTTTGAAACTAAACTGGAAAAACGTTGAAATTTTTCAGAAGATCAAAAATGATCCGTTTTTACTCTCTTCAACTGCATCTCTAAATAAAATGCGCACATTTTCTAGACCACGAGTGCTTCATTTAAAGGTTTATGCTGTGTTGTGATGCAAAAAATAAAAAAAATTAATAAAAACTCCAACCTTTAGGCATAAATCTGCCGATAGCTTGATTTATTGTTCAGAAGAAACCAGAGCGCACTAATGTCTGTCATAGCCCCCCCTACTGGTTTATTTTTTTTTCTACCTGAACAGTGGTACATATGTCATGCTTAGGTCATGAGGAAAGTGTCATTTTTATATTTTTTTTATTTTTAAGAAGAGCAACGAGTTTCATCACAGAAAAATAAGCGGAAACTCATTTCCCTCCATGAGTTGGAGCCCCTGTTTAACCCTGGTCCTCAAGGCTCACTGCCCTGCATGTTTTAGGTATTTCCTTGCTTCAGTCCAGTTGATTTCAATTGATGACTGATTAACAGGCGTTTGTTGAACTGCAGTCAGTTGAATCAGACACATTAAAGCAGGGAAACCTCTAAAACATGTAGGACAGTTGCCTTGAGGACCGGGGTCGGGAAACAGATTACTTGACCCCAAAAAAGAGATTTTCAGGTCATGTTGCATAAACAGCAGCATGGCAGTTTTTGATTAAAGAAATACAACAATAAGAGGATATTTTGAGTTCCAAGTTAGTTGTAAATTACTAACCATAAAGCACAAAGCATATTTTTGGGGTGTAAAATGTTTTCTAGGTGCTGGTCCTATAGATCTTACGTGTAGAAGGGATTAGTTCTCCGTCTTTAAGCCACGCAATGTCCACCGCTGGCTGCCCGGTCACCAGACACGGCACCACCCCGTTTGCTCCCTCCAGAAACTCATGGTAGGTGGCGGTACCATGGAATGATGGACCGTCTGAGAAAACACGTCACAGGTGAAGAAAAATACTCAATCTGAATGAAATTAAGCGCCGAAAATGCCACAGGGTCAAGCTTGTCGTGTGTGTGCAGCGACTTACCGTAGACATAAATAACTGACTGAGCGTCCACCTTGTGCCCATCATCAGACTCAAACATGCAGGTGTACATGCCCCCATCAGACAGGCTGGCTTTCTTGATGAGCAGCTTGGAGGTGGTGTAGTCCAGCTTTGAGACGATGTCCTCATCATCAATCTCCTCTCCTCCTTTATGCCATGTCATTTCTCCCTCTTTCGTGGCTGCAGGAGACAGGATGGGACGGCAGAAAAGAGCTGGTGAACATCTATTTTAAAAACAGATCATGAGCTTTACGACTGGACGGACGGATGGAAGTCAAATAAAGTTTCGCTTACCTTTACATACCAGCAAGATCTCTTCTCCTACTTGAAAGTCTAGCTTACTTAAAATGATTTCCAGTTTTGTAGTTTGGCCTGGACACAAGAAAAGTTTTGTTTTGTAGATTGGGTGTAAAAGTTTAAATAAACTGAACTTAATAAAAAAAAAAGATTTTCATCACACAAATTCACTCAAAATGAATAATATTCTGACTTAATGAGTGAGACTGTTTAGCTCATGAAGAATAGCATCCGTCTGGTGCGTTTAGCAGACTTATCATTCACCGCTGTGGAATTACATATTGGACATTTCCTGAATTATTTCCTGCTAACATGTATGACTTCCTCATTTATCTTTTAGAGGTCTATTTCAAGCCAAAACACATTAACACAACAGGAAAAGAGGTACAAAAGTCACAGTCAGTGATGCCCATGTTTCTTACCTGTGCTGTGCACCAGCGGCAAGAGCAGCGAGACGATGGCTAATTGGTTCAGCATCTTCTCCTGGTGGAATCTCATCAGTCCAGAACTCCAACTGGATGTAAAAACTAACTGCGGTCTGTTCCTCAAACAAGTGAAGCTCAAATATTGGTGCCGCAAAGGCAGAGAGGTAGCTGCAGTTTCCTGTGCTGCTGACACAACTTTGACTGAGGCATGGTCTGTGTCAGAGGTTTTATAGAGGCAGTGGGGCAGATGAAAAGGGAGGAAATGGGAAAGGGAGGAGGCAAGTAGAAAGCATGTTCTTGTCTCTCATCCTATCCTACAACCCAAATTTCTGATGCTCATTCATGAAGCACGGCGTCATCTCTTGCTCGTTTCATTTCTACATCTTTTTTTTGGTCTTTATTTCTTCCTATTCACTACGTGCCTCCAAATCCGTTTTTGCTACTTACACCTTTTTTTTTTTTTTGGCATTATCTTCTTCCCTTCCTTTTTTCCTCTTTGTCCCTTCCTGAGTTTCTTTCCCCCAGGCTTCCGGATGAAAGCAGGGGCAGGCAGCCCTCAAGGGACAGGAGAGATGACGAAAGATGATTTAAAAAAAAAAATTTTCCTGTTTCATTTAAAAGGTAGAAAATCCACTTGAACACGTGTAGAAAGTAGCCTATGCCAAAACTGCCACGATGCTCCCAAATGTTGGCAATCTGCTGGGAAACTTCAATGACTCCCCCTAAGAAATGTAGGAGACAATTTCAAACGGCTGTCAGAATTGAGATCGCCTTTTAGTTGAAGTTTTGAATTTAGGAAAACAAAATCTGAATTTGGCACTTTCTTTTTCCTGGTTTAAATTCACATCGTACAGAAAAAATGTCTTTGTTTTATATTTTATCCTGAACAAAATCGCCAGCAGAGCTTTCTTCAGCAAATGCATTTTTCTCATCCCAACCAAATAATGGAGCCATAACTCAAGATTTTCCCTCTGCAGACAAAGCTTACTGATCTGTGACGTTCCCAGAGGTTGTTCCCCTTTTATCAGTACTAAAGAAGGTTTTCTCTGTTTTATGTTTTTTTCGTCTTTTATTCTTATGGCACAAAATCTTTCAACAGTGCATAACCTGATGTACTTAGCTATGACCTCTGACCTATCTGTAATATATGACACAGTCGTATATCATATTCCAAAATATATGACTGTTAGTGTACAGCACCACTGCTGTACAAAAATAAATATAGAGCTTTTTTCATGATGCAGCATCTGAAAAAATTACACACATCTAACAAACAGTGTAGTACCTTGCAGATGCATTCAAACCAGTTAAGTATTTATCTTAACAGTTTGATGATAGTTCTTCTGAATGGAGTGTATTGTACAGAGATTTTAAGTGACAGACCAAGACAACGTTTCCACGGAGTCAGCTGCCAGTCTTTTAGGGTTTATCAGCCAGCTTTATACATCTAGAAATGTATTTTTTTTCTCCATTCTTCCTTTCAAAATAGGTCATAAAGAGCATTTATAAACTCATCGTGCTCAGCTGGATTTTGGTCTAAGTCTTGTGTTGGATGGAGAATTATGAACTTGTAGCTTTTGTGCTTTGAGAGCTGTGGACTCCTTTAGAAAGTCTGAACTTTGGAAACTTAAGGTACAAGTGGACAAGACATTCTTTGTGTAACGCTGATGAGAAAGTAAAACTTCGCCTTATGCTGGAAGACATAAAGAGTCTGTTTTCTCTGTGTAAGCTCACTCTCAGGTCCAGAGAGTCTTCAAAACGCTGTCTTGGCCTTTTGAATAAAATAATCTGAATTGTTTCAGCTGTCTCTTTCACCAGTTTTCCATTGGCTAACCGGCTCCTTCCTTTCTAGCCAACAACAACAATAAAAACAATCTTCACCTTATGTTCCCACAGAGGTCAAGTGTTAAGGTTGCTGACACATAGAGTTATGTTGATCTTTAATGCTAAAGACATACATCTTATATAAAGATCAATCAGTCGCTCTGCCAATGTGTATACACCCGAACACACCCTTACTCACACGGTGTACGTCATTAGTCTTTCATCTCTGTGGCAGAAAAATGCCCGCTGTCAGTCCGTTTCATTCCTCTGGGTCGTATCACTTCCATTGGCCAGCGGCCAGCCCGCCCTCCCTCTGATGGCCTATCAGTATCTGCACACCGCCGTTCAGGCAGCCAATCAAAGTTTGGCGAGTCCAAAGAGGCCACCTATCATGGTGTTATCAGGAAGTGTTATTATGGCTCATTAGATTGGAGTGTGCTCATAATGAGGACGATTAACGAGGGTGGGCACACTCTGACAGAAGCTCTGGATCATATTCGTAGGATTTCCTTTTCCAATTGGATCAGAAGCCCTACAAAGAGTACACACACACACACACACACACACACGCACACACACACACACACACACACACACGCACACAGTGTCTGGAAAAATGATTCACATTCCTTGGTTTTTATTTTTTCAAATTTATCACAATGCATCCAGTAATTTCAATTTATTTAATTGGGATTTAATGTGACAGACCAATGTGTGACTGTGAAGTGATGATTCGAAAGATTTTTCAAGCTGCGTAAAAATTATATTGTTTTGTTGGCTTTGGCGAGTATGATAAGTTTGCTACTCGGCTACCTAAACACGTTCAAAAACTCAAGATTTTGATAACTTTTAATCCCTCATCCCTTACCTACATGCTGACTGAAGATGAAGCCAATAGTTCAAAATCCATAGAAGGAGTCTGTTAAGGTTCAAGGTGTGTAAACAGCAAAAATGGTAAAAATTTGCCCTTTGACCCAAAGTTGCAGCGTCCCTGTACATTTCAGAACACACCTCCTGATTTGAGGAGGGGGTGTGTCTACATAGTAAGTTTCAAATCTCTACAGTGTGCAGTTTGTCCTGTCTGTCATTAGGGGGTGCTGTAGAGCAGCTTGGCGCCTCCCATTTTTGATTCCACGTTTAATTTCACACAGGGGATAATTTTGGATGAAGTTTTTGAACATGTTTAGACCCCCAAATTTGTGTTTTAAGGCAGAAAAGAATAACAAGAAATCCTATAGATACCACTGGACTTCGCAGCGTTTTTGTTCTTTGTGCCTAAATATGCAGAGTTCAAGAAAAGAAAAGTCAATATTTAGAGGTCCCAAGTTATGTAAAAAAAAAAAAAAAAAGGGGCTTATCTCAACCTCTTTGGTTCAATGCGTCTTCTCACATTGATTTTATCTATCAAAACTGATTTAACTATTACATAACTCATAAAATGAATTACACATTCCCTTCCTGTAAGGAAGCATAGTTTAGAAGACTTGCTGCTATTTAGGGACGTACAGATAAAATGAACAGAAACATTTGTTCAAGCAACAATGACAGGCAGAGAGTATAGAATATAAGCACAAAATACACATTCTTCATATACTTTGTGTATGAGAACATACTATACACACAGATTGACAGAAACAATGATGCGTCAGCTGAAGACATGAGGACGAGACAGACAGGAAGGAGTGAGAGACAGAGAGACTCTGGTGACTGGATGAGACACACCCTCAATCTCTATGCAGAGTGACCAAAGCAGTCCTGTGTGTGTGTGTGTGTGTGTGTGTGTGTGTGTTTTTCCACAAGTGTCTCACCACACTGATAAGTGCAGCTTGAGGGTAATTTAGCTGAAACAAATCTGAAGAGTCATTGAACAACATTTTTGTGAGATGTGTTGAAACGAAAAAGCAAAATCTAAAATGCCTGTATGGTCTTTTTTCCTGTTTTATGTTCAGAGCGCTTTACGCTGGGTTCCTGGGAGTCAGGGGGAAAAGCTCAAGGGTTGTCTTGACTGCATAGGTGAAAATATTGTAAATTATGTTGAAGCTGGGCTTTATGAAGATCACCTGACTGCAGGGCCTAACTGTGAGATGTTTTGTCGCTGAATCAGTCATAGATACTGTTCTTCAAGATTCAATGCATCTTTTGGAACTAATAAAATTTGTATTCTGAGGTTTCACAGTATTAAAAGACAAAAAAATCATGCATTTCATCCTAAATGTCGTATTAATTGCTTAGCATTCCAGGTTATGTTAGATTATTGGCTCATTTTAAATTTTCCAATTCTAAGTAACATTCTTGTTACAGCTGAGCGTTGTGAGGTGGCTCAGATGGAAACATGGCAATTTTTCTTCTCACTTCTATCAGGTAATGTATGACATATTTCCCACCACACACCAAAGTTGAGTTACTCTACACTCTACATCCAGCATTACTGTTCATTGAGGGTCGTATCTATTCGAATGACCCAGCAACACAGGAGCAATCTGTACTCGTATGGTACGATTAGCTGTTTGTCACAGGTAGTTGTGTGTTTTGAGCCGTCAGTCTGTATAATCACCGTTACAAAAATAACAACTGTCCAGCTCTCAACAAAAGGGACACTTCCTGTCCCGTCTATCCTGTAAATGCGATAGCATATGGCTGCTTGCGCTATATTTATCCTGCCGATATTTACTCACAGACAAGACGTTGTAAGAGTGATGGCCCAAGGTCGTCAAGACCTGTTTACACCAACCATTGTTGTCACATAAATAACCAATAAACAGACTCTGCAGATTGTTCGCCCTCTGCGCATCATGTCATAGTGGTTGCGTGTGGCCATTGTGGTCAGCATTTTGCCTGACCCCTCGAAGGCCACACATCTTCAGTAAATATCACCTGGGGGAGTTTCCTTTCTGCTGCTCCTCTCTTCCTGTGTGAAAGCACACGTTCCTCTGCTTTCCAAAAGCTTTAAATCCTTTTTGATATGGTGGACTCAAAATATGCAGTGAAAACATGCAGAATAAAGAAAACAGCATGAAGAAAACACACTTACTCTTATATTATGAGTACTAGCACCAAACCATACATATAAAATAAAACATATATAATCAAATTCAAGTAATAATCCACAATAGAAATGTGGCAAACCTAAATATCCTCCCAAAAAATGCCTTATTTGGTGCTGCATGTGTGGAGCAAAGTGCAGATCTGAGTCAGAAAGGTGAAATAACACAAGTCCAAAAACTCTGCAGAAGACTCAAAGAGATCATTTCAGAAACCAGAATAACAAAAGAGCAGATGAAGGCTTCAAATAAGCTTATAATGGCTAGAGAGGTGATTAGTGGCATACAAACCACGTGAGTTAATCAACTGGATGCAGTGAAGCTGAGTGTGAAAGTGAAGGAAAGACAGTAATGAATACAATAAAACCCAGAGATCTACACAGGATATAAAACAATCTAACACTTAAAAAAGAATTTAAACCAGCATGCTGTTAAATAAATAAACATTTGCACAACAAGAAATAACGAGAAAATCATGAATGTAATATGACAGAAGATGAAATAAGAAGTGAAAGGGGTTAGAAAATGACTTTTCTTTCTGGGACTCATTTCCCAACAGTGTCATCAGAAAAGCACTGTTATTCATAAACTCTTTGTGGTTATGATATTTTACTCATGTGCTCTTAGTGTTTCCAAAACCCACAGACACTTTTCAAACTCATGCGATCTTATATTTATACACCAATATCATTTTTCTCATTTTACTCACGGCCACACCAGGTGGAAATGCCCCGTTAAAGAAGTGGGGAAGCGCAAACAAAGAGCTGCGAGATGATGAGAGAGGGTTTCAGAGCCACGTCCCTCTTCAAACGGCTGCACAGTCTAAACAATCCTGATGTCGCCACCAAGTCTCTCACCAGATCTTTCATCTGAGAATCCAAACCCAATCTGGAAGATTCAGCTGCCGATGGGAACAAAGGACAGCAGAACATTCTGAAAGAGCGACATAACTTGACAGCAATGTGGGAACAAGCTGGCCCCGCTCATGCCAACGGATCTTGGTGATTTGTGAAAATGTGAACAGTTTTTTTTTTTAAAAGAGCTATTTTGCAACCAAATGTCATGCATGGAGTCTAAAAATGTAATCCATTTAATATGCTGTTCAGACAATCTCAAGATTCAAATAGAAAATAGAACAATAGGAATGACAGAGGCTAAATGTTTTCCACCAGCTCAGAGAGAACCTCCTACCTGTATCGATCAGACTTTCCCAACAAGCTGGTGTTTGATGTAACTGGACTGGTATAACTGGACCTGAATTGTCTAATAAGATGTTTGACAGCCAATTGTATTATACACTGTGTAAAATATTATCTATTTTATATTTTTTAGACTTCATGACTAATTCTTTGGTCAAAGTGTGAAACAGCTAACACCACTTAGAAAGTGAAAGGTCAACGTAAACAAACACATTTTAAGTGTTGATGTGTTAACGTAGATTAAAACTTTAATCTGAACTAACGGCATTAACACACTTACACACAAATCATGTTACAATATTAGGAATTGTTATTTTATCCTGTGGAAGAGGTTCTGTGAAATCTGGTTCAAGATGGCCTCTGACCAGTGCTAACTAGTAGTCGCCATGCCAGTTAGCGCACTAGTTACATACTCCATGCAAGTATGTTGTAGCATACTAGTTAGAGAATGCAAGCTTTGTTAACCCAACAAACCAAGTCTAAATCTTTGACCAAATGTTTAGCTAAAACTGGTCAACCTCTGTCCCAACTACAGGACAAACATTTCGGTTAGATCAGTGGTTCCCAAAGTGTGTGACGCGCCCCCTAGGGGGTGCGCAGTGCCATTGCAGTTTGTTTTCCATCCATATGGCTTCCAGCGGTATGGATGGGAAAAAAACAACAACAAAAAAAAACAGTTACACAAAAGTCTTTCAATGTAAAGACGGTTTGTAGTGTGTATTGTTGCAACCTGAAGCGTGAAATAAACTTCAGTGGAGTTTAAAACAAAATATGTGTATAGGTTTATGTCTGGTTGAACGATGTGTGTGCCCAGTTTATTTATTTTTTCAACTGGGCACAGTTTTTCCTCCTGGTATTGTACCGCCTGCCCCACCAAACGGTACAATAAAACCCTATGGATTATATCGTAATCCATAGGGGGGCCCAGAAAATCTTTGGGAGCCTCTGGGTTAGAAATCATCCCAGCCATCTTTGTGAAGATCTGGTTTATTTTACACTCATACCTAGCCTAATGGTGATGTTCTTTTTATAGTTTTTTTTTTATTTTTTTATCAGTCTGTCATCGGGAGCCACACTGTGTAATTTTGTCAGACTATGGCTGGAACTGTCCCCTTTACTGTACTCCACTGAAATTCAAAATACAATCAGCAGCAACAATTGGAGGAAGACAGATGGTGGGCTGCACTGTAGTCAGCACATCTAAATTTAAGTATCTCTCAATAAAGTATGTCTGTAGACTAAGCAAAAAAAATGTTTGCAGAAAAGCAGGGCAACATGGTGAAAGAGCTTCTCTTCCCTGAAACCTAGACCATGTTACACTCAGTGGATCTGCAAAACTTACAGATATTTATCACAACTAAAAAGAAATGATCTTAAATAACTACATTTTTTTTTCCTCTTCATAAGTGGCATTCTGTGTATTTTGTGCAATTAAATTTAAATAAAAAAAAAAAATCATGTTGGAAAAATAAAGCATTTACAGGTGGCATGGTGAAAACTGCTGACGTACCTTCTGAGTCAATTTTGTCTTCTTTGCTAAAATTTGTAAGGATCACACAAGTTGATTGGCAACATTGTACTCACCATTCCTTTAAATCTGTTTTCCAGATTCATCAGATTGTGAGATTGTCATCTCTTGTTCAAACCCCCTTCAGGTGACAAAAGCCCCAGTTCCTTACAAATAAAGGTGCTCTGTGATTTTTGAACTCTTCTTGACCGAAGAGTGACTTTGAACAGTTCCTGCATGGATGGTGCTCTGGGTGAAGCCCTCCAGCAAAATACTGCAAAATCTTGACGTGGGATAAAATGCAGTAGAAGTGAATTCAGAGGAAGTGAAATGATCTCCCCCAGTGCCAGCAGCAAAATGTGTGACAACTTGCAAAAAAATAAAATAAAATAAGCTGAAGAAAATTTGTGCACAGTGATGAATAAGTGATATTATCAGTGACTTTATACACCGTTCTCTTTCTAATGTCACCCAGGGCAACTGCACACACGTCCTGCATCAGAAGCCGCCTCTGGCTTTAGTTGAACGATTCAGATGAGCAAACGTCAGACAAACCCCAGAGTTAGACTTATTGTGAAGTTTAAATCCAGAACAGCTGAATGCTGAAACTAAGTCAAGAGTGTTAGACTACGTGAGGTGTACATATTTGAGAAACCTTCTCTCCTTTCCATGTGGCTGAATTTTATATATATATTTAATAATAGTGCATTTTGGTCGCAGCATTCACCGGACGACATGGGAGGTTGTTGGTGCCAACCCGGTTCTTCTAATAACTTACCAGAATGGAGCTTTGTTTATTTATCCCGTGGTTTATTTTGAGTGCCGTCACATGAGTGAATGAAAGTCCAAACACGGCAATGGGCTGCAAGCTCTTTGGCAGAAGTTTATATTTTTACTCAAATTTCCGCAGAGGATGTTGTCCTCCAAGCACTTCCAGCAACCTCTCAATGATCTCTGACACAAAAAGAGTCGAGGATAACAACGATTCGTTTAAACGCCTGACATCTAGCCTGAGGAAGCAGCAGTGAGTGACACTGCGGGAGCTTCGCGAAGGTTAACTCAGATACCTCAGAGCTCCTATGTTGGAAAATACAGAACTTATCTTGCTGAAAAAGCAAAGCGCTATTTTCCATGGAAATTGTTAGATACCGCTGGGAAAGGTGTTTAGTGTCAAACCTTCTTGAAACGATGGGAAGCTGGCACGTATCCATTCGGTCTTACCGTAAGCTGTTGGTGGGGCTTATCTCAGCCTCCTTTGTAGGCTGGTGCTGCTGTTGATGGGGGTGGGGGGGAGATTTAATACATAAACACATACTGTAACTCATCTACTTTATCAAGCACACACACACTAAACTTATCAGATCAGTCCAGATAGCAGTCATAGTCCATTTCACACATCGGTTTTCCTGCTACAACAGATCAGCGCAGCAGCTTCTCTCACTGTGTGACACAGATCTTTACACACAATAACACACAAAGATTTACTTAAACTATTTTTATTAGTTTTTTTAATAATGAGGCTCATGAACCATTATAATAAATCCTTTCAAGGTGTTAAAACAGCTGCTTAAAGTGCACTAGTTGTATCTGGCACTATAAGAAAACAATCGAGTGGTTTCCCAAAGCCATCATTGTCGATGGTCTGTATTTATGTTGTGGGTTTACATACCTGACTGACTCACAGCTGACAAATAGTGTCCAGTTTGAAACCGACTAACTATATATGAGAAAGAGGGTGGAAGTTGGGAGACTTCAGTCCGTCTCTGACTGCATCTGACCTAATGCAGGTTCCAAATGCATCCCTGCAGCATAAATTAAAAGAAATGAATTAAGAGGATATTATAACACTTGCACAATAGCTTCACCAGTTACTTATACTTTTGTCTTCACTCAGTCGATTTTTCGGCTTTTATTGGGATAAGCAAGAAAAAGCTTCCTACGGAGGCAAAACCGTAAACCCTTCCTGCGACGGGAACGACGCAAAGGAAGAAATGCATCAGCAGTGAGTCGCCCCTTTCCAAACAATTTTAGTTGATGATTGTACAGTGAGGAAGATCATTCACGAGTAAAACACTCACAGGACAATTCCCATTGACCCAAATGCCCGTATTTTTCTCCCCACGGTCAGAACGTCCAATGAGTAAAGAAACTAAAGATCCAGTCGGCATGGAAACAAAACGAAAAGCAATCGTCAGAGAAGCAGCCAAGAGATGAAAGGCAACTTTGAAGGAGCTCCAAAGGTCCACCGCTCAGGTGGGAGAATCTGTCAACGGGACGACCAGCGACGCCATGTTTCACCGTGGTGACGGTGTCGTCACGGAGATGTGCTGTGTACATTCTCAGTCATGCACAGCGTATTGCATGTAGCTCAGTAGTAAAACCCTCATCTGACTATAGAGCAACTTTTTCCACATGTTTTCTGTGTCCTCAACATATTGCGGCAAACTGCAAACAGAACGTCTTATGACAGGTTTTCAATTGTGAGCATTTATGCTGCGATTGAATTATGCACAGGTGAAATCTTTTTGCTAATGAGATCACTTTTAATAGTAACTGGTTGTATTTAGTGGCGTCAGACTAAAAGGGCTGAGAATAAACACACATCATACTATTCTGATTTTGACGTGTAAAAGCCATCCATCTCATCATCTAAAACATTTGTTAGCTGTGCGCTAAGAGGGCAGAGGGTTTTACTCTGTTAGTTTGTTCCAGGTTGATTGTGAAGGACAGATGACTGGATTTTGGTGTCTGATTCATTTTCAGCTCTGCATTTTTAGAGCAACAAACCAGTTGATCCATCAGAAATGCCGTGTCATGCAAACCTTCACTGTTTGATTTTAACTAAACCGGATCAGTTAATTGTTTAAAATAAATCAAATGTGTGCACTTTATAAACATTAAATACATTGGTTAAAAAGCATTCAGAGATCCTGTGCATCTGTTGTATGTTTTTGTTCAATTATTGTGTCTTTGATCTTAGGCTTGCAAACGGTACAAAAACAGGCACCATGCCGGACAAGAACATGGCAGAAATACAATCTGGCTGAATCCTGCCCACTCTGAGCGCCCGCCAGTCGGCTGATGTGACCTGGAGCTGGTGAAACCTACGTGACTGTTGTTGTGTCTGAGAGGCATTCAGGGATTTCTGTTGTTTATTGTGTTTTGTCTTTTTCTTTTGGGCTTCCCTGACCACATCCTCTTACACTTTTCAGCGCTGCCGTCACTCCTGTGCTCTCTAACACGCACCCAGCTTACTGCCGAGGATGTGCTCGGTTATCGTACGCGCAGGAAGAGAAACGTGCTGCAGGAAGAGAAACGTGCTGCAGGAACAATGAGAATCCATCGGAGCTGCAGCCGGGAGGGGGAGGAGGGCAGCCTATCACACAAGGCAGCAACAGGAGACTCAGACGAGACGTCAGCTCAGTTTCAGGCTGCTTTAGCTTGGATTTAAAGGCAAACTCTACACTCCTTTGTTTCCTGAGTTCTGATTTGTAAATAGTTGATGGCTGACAAACGCTAGAGGTGCTTTGCAAATAAAGCTTGATTGCCCCACGTTGGGAATAAAATTGAAAGAACACCCTGGGTGGGGCGTGACTGAGTGGCATGAGTCTCTGTGTGCCTCGGAGAAATTTAGATGATTAGGAAAAAGTTGATCCTACCTATAAGATTTGAATGATGAGCGAGCAAGGAATGAAAGGTGTGGAAGGGAGCACAATGGCAGCAATTTGGTTCTGAAAGATTGAGCATCTTTTATGATAGAACACCTTTTCTAAAAGTCAGGAGGTTCAGTATTTCAAGGTAAAATTGATGAAAACTGCCTTAATGGAAGTACATACATGTACATGTGTAATTCTTTAAAAACCACATATCATGTGGCTGATAGGTGAAATCAATAAATAGCTAATAATTTCCAGAAGTATTATTACTTTAGCATTTAAAAAACACAAGCAAGCTCTAAATATTTAACAAGTACAGCAATGTTTACATAATTCACCGGCTCAAAAAGATGTAGGCAGAGTGAAAACAACTCTGTGCTCAATTTTTGTCAGAATCCTTAATAAGTGTATAGAAGTAGATACAAAATAATCTGTGAGATTAGACTAAGAATAGCATTAAATCGTTTTTAAGCAGACTTGAACTCCATCTAACATGCTACATCCCATTTTGCGAAATCTGCGTAAAAATCACGCTAACATTGTTGATTAAATACATTAGCATCAGAGCTAACATTTCCAGGTGTAACTCGCTCCAGGTAGGATTTTTCAGAAACATCCATCCATCCATTTTCTATACACACTTCGTCCCTGATGGGGTCGGGAGGGTTGCTGGTTCCTATCCCCAGCATTCACACACACACTCACACCTAGGGAGAATTTAGAGAGCCCAATTAACCTGACAGTCATGTTTTTGGACTGTGGGAGGAAGCCGGAGAACCCGGAGAGAACCCACCATGCACAGGGAGAACATGCAAACTCCATACAGAAAGACCCCGGGCCAGGAATCGAACCCAGGACCTTCGTGCTGGAAGCCAACAGCTCTACCAACTGCGCCACTGTGCAGCCTTTTTCAGAAACATTTCATGTAAATGAGCAATTTAGACAGAACAGCAAAAACTACAAACACATTTTTTTTGTTCTATTAGAACAACAAAATATAAAAGCAAACAGAAGCTCAACTGGTTTCTTTGATGAGGTTTTCTTTTGCAATCCACCCAACTACATCTCTGTTTCCTACTTTTTTGTACAAGTACTGTACAAACTTCAACATCCTGATACAAATAGCTGCATTGAGATATCAGAGTTGATGGCTGACAAATCTATGAGGTAAAGTTTGGCAAATAAATCTTGATTAAAGTTGGGAATAAAATTGAAATGAAATGCCTCTTTAGTTTTGAAGAACGCATTATTGTGTGTGAAAGATCTGACACAAAACAGCCTATTTATCTTTTTTCAGGAAGCCTGGGGAGGCTTCCACATCTGTCCATGCAACATCTAAAGCCAGCAGACAGGGTGACAGCGAGCAGCAACGCAGACACACAATGAAACAGAAATGTGGCACATGACGTCAGAGATTTGGACGACAGTTTTGATACCTTATCAGCCAATTCCACACACACTGCAGCAGATGGAAAAAAAAAAAAACAACAACAAAAAAAACAACTTCCTGTCTTTATTGAAGCCAGATTCTGTAAATGTGAGAATTGCTTTGGGCGGAGGAAGTCAGCAGACTTGAGAAGGTTTTGCTTCCTGATTGCCAGAATCTAAAGAAATAAGAAAAAGATTATGAGATCTTCTGATGGATTTCAGACTATCTTCTATGGTGTGTGTGTGTGTGCGTGTATGTGGGTGTGCGTGTGTGTGTGTGTGTGATGAGGAGGAAATCAAAGCAAGCGGGCATCCTGTGGGCAGCCCAGGGCAGGACCAGTGGGTGCCAGGCGGCAGCGAGGTGGGTGTCCTGAAGAGCGTCGTCTGGCCTCACAAATACACACACACACGCACACATGCACACACACACACCCTCCTTTCAGTACAAAAGGCCAACATGTAATTGAAGTGGTGTCAGAACTCTGGGGGCCTCCACCCCTCCACCACCACCTCCTTAAGTAAACCCACCCACTGCCACGCTTTATTTTTGTATTTCTACTTTAGATGTTTGTTTCATCAGCCATTATAGAACGTGCAGCTGTATGATTTTGTCAATTTTCTTCTTCTCTTTTGTTTAAATGCAGTGTTTAGGACTACTTACGCTCAAACATAAAACGACTCTAAACACTGTCTGGGCCAGACATTAGAAAGCGTTCACAGGGGCCGGAGCCCCTAAAAATTTTCCTATTTTCAGCAAATTGGTTTCGCAAATATTGTACTTCATGTAACACTCCTAAGGTGTTATCAAGAGAGTTGCATTAATACTTGGAAAATGTTCATGATGCTTTAGGAGATTATTTTGGGAACAACATGGAGACGTATTAAACCCACCATGCATCAAATCATGCTCGCTGATATATAGTACTAAGTATTAACTTACTGTAATTTGCATTAGTAAATGAACTTTTCTGTATTGTGAGTACGGCACCAAAACCTGCACACAAGTCATATGCAGAACACTGAACACATTTATCAGTGGAAACTATCACAAGATTTCTTTTTTTGCCTTTCTAAACTTTGATCCAACTGTTTAGGAACAAGCAAGTGCTGAGAGTTTGAGTCACTCAGCAGTAGTGCTCACAGGATGCTGTAGTTCAGTGGTGCCGAAATTGAAACATTATATTGCCGGCCAGATACCCAACAAACCACATACAACAAGCATCAATTGACAATATGCATAAAAGCAAACACAATGGAAACCAGAAACCTAAGTATAAAAAAGCAGAAACAGCACAGAGAGTGTATGAAAAACCCATTTGATACTCTACTTAAAGTCATTATAATTAATATGACTTAGAAAATGAAAAATAAATTCATCTTGTTGGTGTCTACCTCACAAGTTGAGCTATTTTGATGAATATGATGCGTCTGTGACAGGACACGTCACATTGTGTCACGCTCTTCATTCCTCTCAGCGTTGTGTCAATGAGTTAAGAGTCGCCTCCTGTTCTTCAGTTTGCAATGAAATCTATTCTTGCTGCTGCTGCTCACAATGTTTTCATGCAGTTTGCATGTTTACACGACTCAGCTGGCCACTGTAATGATTTGTGATATACATCCATGTGGTTCCCATTTAATCTTCAGTACACAAAACTATATATATTGCCTTCTGATCAACTATATATGATATAGTTGATCAGATGCCAGGGATCAGATGAGGACATCTTTGGTTTAAACCGCACCATCTAAAAAAAAAAAAAAAAGCTTTAATCAAATGGGTAAAAAAAATAAGGTTAACACAGACTATACAAGATTAGATAATATGTTGGATGAATATATGAATCCACTGAATTAGACTAACTGCAAAAGTACACAAAAAATACTCAGTGAAATAAATATTATTTACAATATCAGGTTGTATAAACTCAAAAATAAATTAATAAAATTCATTGCGTCTTTTGAAGTCAGCAGATTTCATTTTATCTTCTTAGCATTAATCTTTATTTTTTTTTATTCTCAAATCAAATTGATTTAATGTAAAAAAAATAATAAAATAAAATAAAAACAAAACTAAACAAAAAAACAGACATATGTATTGTTTATTGGTTTTGATGAATGAGGAGTTTCTTGAAAATATGTGTTTTGGAAGCAATTTTTTTTATTATTTAAATAAATTAAAAGCTTAAACAAAAATTATTGATTTATTCACTTCCGGTTGATTTCATGTCAAAATATGAAAGTAAATGTTTCTTCTGCTTATAAGTTGAACACATAGACAGAAGCTGGGTGAAAAATCCTGCAGATTAAAAAGACTTGCTGGCATCTGATTTGTTTTACGCCATCATGCGGACTCTGGGAAACAATAAGAAGTGTGTTAAGGGAGACTGTTGCTGGGACTCTTCCAACTTCCCAAATCAACACTTCCACAAATACGCTTTTTGAAATTTTAGAAAACTGTAAAAAGTGCAGCTTTTGTCTTTGACCTCGTCTGTTTCTGTAACCTGAAAGGACTTGACTTGGAAAATCACCAATGTCGCTTTGCTGCCCTCTGCTGGCCGCATTAGATGCATTCAAAGATCCGAAACGTGGCGCACGGAACCAGGCGACTGTCTGTGTCTAGACTGATTTTGTTAAGTTCTGTTATTGTTTTGCGTGTTTCTGAATGCTGTCAGTGTGTGATTGACTTTCCTGCAGAGGGAAAATCTCTCCCCGCCGGCCTCCATTAGTCATCGACTCGTATGCAGAGGCAAGTTTGAATCTGTTTGGCTTTAGTTTCTAGGGCATGTTTTCTTTGTATTGTTTTGTTTGTTTGTTTGTTTTTTTGAAGACCACAGCAATATGACAAGTAAGGGGTGGTGTGTTGTTAATAACATGCTAATAACTACAGAATCATCTCCACTATGTTCTTATATTAATCTTCAACACTGATGAATATCCTGGTAAACATCCTCCAGTACAAATTTTGCATAAAATACTTAAATATAAAAGCAACTTTTTGAGCTAATTTCCAGCATATTTCCAAGCGACAGAATTACACTCTGAGGGTTTTTTTTCCACCTGTCATTCTTACATATTTGTTATTTGATGGCCAGGATGAAGAATGCACATCTGCATGTCTGAGCTTGTCTGGACAAACTGACTAGAGCAACTGTGAGACAAGTGAGCAGTGGAGAAAACATTATGACTCAATGACAGCGTACGAGGGCTGCAAAGCGCCCATTGGTTTTTACATTTCTGCAGACTCAGCTATCTAATTTCACATCAATGTTTCAGTTTCAGTGTTACAGAGATGGTACAGGCCCTTCTTGCTCTACAGTTTCCTTAATTGCATTTTTGGACAATAGTAAGCAGGAAATTTGCTTTTGCATCAAAGTTGATCTTTGCATCACTACTTTTATTATCATTTTTCTTTTGTGACAGGCGTGTTTGTAGACTGGGAAAACAATTGCAGCTCTAAGCAACAGGGCAATTTGACATGAGTGATTCACACAGAGTTGAAGGGAGTGAACTTCTCTCTGCTGCACAGCTTGGATTAACCAACACTAATAAAGAGACGCATGGAGTTCAAATTAACATCGACATGTATTTACATAATCTCTCAAGTTACATAAACTAAGCTATGTAATGTGAGAAATATAATAAAACCGTCTTCCTGATTTTGCGTTTATGCTGTAATTTTTATATCTACTGGAAAAATGTAGGCAGAACTTAGATCCGTCGGACTAATTTAATATTCCGTCTATTCGGTATGATGATTTAAGACACAGATCAGATAAAAAGATATGCAGCACTCCCTTTGAAGTTCCAGATTAACACTTTATAAACCCTGTTTGTGTGTTTTTTTTAATCAATTAAAATTTTTTCTGTATCTCTCTCAAACTGCTGTGCGCTACGCAGATATTTACAACAAAACCAGGAAGCTTTCCGACACATTTTACTTAAAGGATTTGGATTTTACGATTAATTAAAATATGTATCCAAGACCAGACAGATATTTTTAGCCATTTACCAACTAATCAGACCAATAATGGAGTCCAAATCTTTAATCAAGAAGTCTCGTGGTTCAAGTTAAATTCACTTCACTTACCTTAGCAGGATCTTCTTCGCTCTAAGCTGATGCACGTTTGATCCATCGCTCTCGGCAGCAGCTCATCATTTATTTAAATTCTGCGACAGCTACCGTGAGAAACACTAAATGTCACGTCCTGGCACGGTTTTCACAGCTTCTACGAATTCAAATTCACAATTTTAATCTAACTTGCATCAGTCAAAAAGGAAACAAACGTACGTGTTGAACAATCGTCGTATTCACTGCTGAGCTGCGTGATGAGGCGCTCTTCTACGAGATGCAAATACCTTCATGCGTTTGGCTTTGTGCAGAAGCCTGAGTTAAGCTCTAACCTGATCGGCTTGGTTTGGAAAAAGAGTCATACTTTTTTTTTCCAACCTTCATTCTGCAGAAAACATTATTTATGCCTTTGCACTGAATGGGAAATGTGCAACAACCTTTGTAATTCTATAAAATTGTGCAGCATCTTCTTCGTTCTGATCATTACATACTCATTACTGCATAGAAAACAACCAAACGACAGGAATCCTTTACTCTTAGGAGAAGCTCGTATGTAGAATAAGGTTAGAAAACCACGCACTGTCTTAACCCTAAATATTATTTATGGAAACATTGCAAATAGGAAAGAATCTACAGTAATAATAAAATTCAGATTCTACATACATCAGGTGATTCAATCCTGTAGTAGTAATTGTCTCTAAATACACTCCATAGGGCAAAGCACAATGTATGTGTAAAATACTTTATTTTGTTATTCTGATAAAACAGACGAACGACAGAAAAAAATAAACACATTAAGTTTTCAGCTGTTTCTGTTTTCACATCAAACAGAAATGTTAGAAACACGTCATAATTTGATTTCAGTCTGACGTTGTTAGAGATTACACTTCTCCTTTTTTTATGTTAGTACAACTTTCTGTCATATTTCATCAAGGCCAAAATGATGAGACGAATATTTCCTTAAGAGGCTTCAAGTCTTTCTTCAAAACTCACAGTGGAAAGCTTACACCAGCTCTGTGAGGCAGAATTAATTAAAACCTCATTAAACTCAGAGAGCTTAAAGATAAAAGCTACTTTATAATAGGATAATGTTTTGTTGAGCACTATGAGTTTGAAGAAAACAGGAAACAAAAGGATCTCATTATTCATTTAGGAAATAGGAATACCTTTGGTAGCCAAAAGGAACTACAAAAAAAAAAAAGTATAATTTAATATAAGACAGTAGGAAAAAAAGATCTCCTTTATGTTGTACATAAAAACTTTGGGCTTGAAATGAGAAATGTTTTAAGTTCTTGCTGACTTGAATACATTGTGTTTCCCTTACATTTTTTCTCTCATATATATATATATATATTTTTTTTTGTGCAAATTGTTAAATCTTAGTTACACTCTTGTCATCACAGATAGAAATCTGCACTCAAAATGATGTAATTCTGCAGTTAGTTCAAAAGCAGGCGATCTATACTACAAGACATTTTCTCATAGAGATATCTGCTAATTATTCAGACTTAAAAAAACATTTCATTTAGTAATTGTTATAAAGTTAGAAAACTGTTCCAATAATCGATCAATAATTAAGTACATGTAATGGTAAAGTTAATGAAATGTCAGAATCTTTCGCTTCACTCACATTAAATCTAAATAATTTTGAATTGTACAAATAGCACAAACGTCCTATTTGAAAAAACAACAAAAAACTATCAGTAGATGCCTTGATTTTGTTTCTTCTTACTTGAATTTTCATGTGCGGATCAATCCAAGCTCCATGGCAGAGAGAAGTTCTCTCCCTCCAACTCTTTAGTGATCACAGACTTAAATCGGGCCAGTTGCTCTGAGTTGAAGTGGTTTTTCCAGTCTCCTGTGATTCCTGTCGCAAAACAACACATCGGTGAAAGAGTGAAATAACAACAAACTCGCTGGCAGAACAGCCAATCTCATGTCATCGACAGTCAAGAGATGTAAAAAACTCACCTTTCCTCAGGAAAGGAGACTTGTCGCTGTTCATGTACTCCTTTGGGCAGAGGCTGAAGTTGGACATGCTGTTGGCCTTCATGCTCTGGAAAGAGCAATGCTCCGCTATCTTCTGAATGACTTCTTCACTCAGATCCCTGCGCAAGAAGTCAGAAATGCGCCTGATGGAGGCGGCCAGATCCTGAACGAGAGACGATACTTGATCACGAACATTATGATAAAATATAGGTATAAACTCTTGTAATCATTTTTTAATCTTTTCAAATTATTTTTTTTTTGCTTCATATTTAGGCACAACTTTATGCTGGCCCAGCAAGTGTAACCCCAATAAAATGCACTAAAAATTGTGGCTTTAAAGTGACACGTGGAGCAGTTTAAAATATTTGCAAACATTTGTAAGGTGCATTATGTTGGTAATCACACACAACATGAAGCCCAGTCGCCTCTGATTAGTTTGTGTGAACAACAAAAAAGGAAGAGAGCCGGTTTCATCAGGATATCTTTTAATTTAGACAAATTAAAATATATCGGAAACATGTTGGGAAGGTACATAAGTGATCAGACCAAACACACAACGTACCTGACTTTTATTGTTAAGGGATTAAAGAAAAAGCTTCTGAAACTTGTATAGATGGAAAAGAGTCACCACAAGTCAGTGCAACTATAAATAATTCATGGGAAACCTAAAAATGTTTTTTTCAGACTTTAGTTGACATTTATGAAAAAAATAGTTTTCCCGTAAAAGTGAAGGGGCAGAACAACTAAGGCTAAAGATAACACATGTAGAATAACATAGTTTAAAACAGGAAGTCTAAACTAGCCAAAGGTTACAAAAAACTTAAAATTACCTGAACCATTTCCTCATAAGTGATGAAAAGTATCCTGTCTCCTAACTCTGCATTTTTCCAGCTCTTCACATGGTCTGTCCATTTCCCAAAGAAAACTGCAGAAAAAAACAAACAGAATCACAGAATAAAAATATATTATTTTTTTGTGCAGCTTAAAACAGATGCAGCATCTGGAAACTGTCTGGAAGACACTCTATAAATGTATCATTTATCCTTTTGTTTTTGTTAAAATGTTATTATAAACATGTCATGTCAAACGTTATTTATAACCGTATTTATACACCCACTCATATTATCTAAACATATAGATACATATAAATACAGTTTCCTATTTTATTGATGTCAGATGAAATCTCCATGTAGTAAAAGCAGATCACCATTAGGATCCCGTCACGAGAGCAAAACTATGCTGACACATTAAACTGAGCAACTAGTTTCTTAATGTTGATGGACTGAAATACCAACACAGACTACATGGGAAAGAAAACCCCAAACTCTTTCAGGAATATGAATTATGTTTGGTTTCTCTGACCTCTACCATCCAGGAATTTTTCCATGAACTCATCAAAAGTCCCTGGATCCTCCAGGAAGGCGGCCATCTGGTGGAAGTAATATGAAGACACCAGGACGTCTTTTGGGTTCCTCATGACATAGACTACCTGCAAAGTGAAGAACACATGCAGTGTTGTCTGTATCCTCGAGTAGAGCCTGGAAATGTCTGACCGAGTCTCCACCCACTTACTTTGGCTTTGGACTTGCGGAAGGAAGGCGGCATGAAGCTGTAGGGAAAATGTGTGACGAGCGCACGCGGCGATGCCAGCTTATCAATCACCTGCGCCAGCCTGGTCTCCTCTAGCCACGGGACCCGGTCCCAGTTCACCACCGTCTGGACGGGAGTCAGGTCTCCACCACTAAGCACCAGCGGGAGGATCTCCTGCATCCAGATCGTCCCTACAAAGACGAATGAGACACTTCAGAGCTGCTGGAAGTCAGGATTTCTTTTTTTGTTGTTGTTGTTGGATTGTTTTTAACTGAGCGTTGCCTCAGACTTACTGAGAAACAAAGGGGAAATGAGTGTTGCTTTTTTTTTTTTTTATAAAACCACTTCTGTGATTTCCATCAAAGTAGAAATTTATTCCTTAGCCTGGATGCCGTTCTTATGTCTCTCTGTGAGTGCTTAAATGTCTTGTAGATCCTCTAAATGGAAATCTGTAACTTGTTTTGTTTTTTTCCAGCTATAGATAACAACTATGCATCAGAGAGGGTGCACAAGGGACATCCTGAAGCTTTAAATGTAGTATGAGGGCAGATTATCAGGTCATGAAGCATATTCCAATAAACATCTCACAATATATTTCTCAGTTTACATGAAATAAGGTGTTAAGTGAAGCACAGGCCTGAGATTTCTATCATAATGACAAGTAGAACTGCTCCAAATGGACAGCATGGGAATTAGGGAGGATCCTTATGAGTCCCAATCTTTCAAAGTTTCACTTTGTTCCCTTTAGGGATTTCTGAAATGACTCAAATGAATAGATTTTTTTTATTTTTTTTATTAATCCTCAAGGCAAGCATATTTTTGTTTCAGTACTTCATTAGTTGCCATATAGCTTCATACTGTTAAAGCACCTCCTTTTATTCCAGCATGCAGTGACAGGATTTATTGCTGTTGTGAAGCAACAACTTGCTTCGTTTTAAGTTACATTTAGATGCTGGTTTTGTTCCAGTATTTATCCATTATTGCATCTATTCAAACCAGCTGCCCGGTCAACGCTCTTGAAAAGGATCCCAGCAGCAAGGCACTGCCACCAGGATGTACAGGGTGATGTGCAGTCATCATTTCAGTCCAATGTTTGTTACAGACACCAGCTGGCAGGACTCCCAGAATCATTTTCCCTTTTTAACTAACTTGTTGCCAGTTTTCTTTTCTTCACAAAGTCCAGATTTGTACAGAACACAATGTCAGATTCTTCCACCTGAGATGGGGATGTCAGCAATCTCTTCCAGAGTTACAATATCTTACCTGAACATCAACAGCAAAAAACATATCAGTAAAAAAACACTTACTGCAACTTAGGTGACGTCTAAAAGCAATTGGTTTAATTGGATTTTATTTAGGGATATCCGACAAAATAATATACTTTTCAGCTTATTATTTGCACAAAACGATTAAAGCCGCACATAATTTTCACTTCCACTTCACATGACCTGCTATGTGTTGGTTTATCGCAAAAAGGATCCCAATAAAATACTTCAGTTTGCGTAGATAACTTGAAAAAATGTGTAAAATTCGGCTATTTACGGGGAATGACAAGTCGCGTCGGAGGTCTACTGCAACACTGTCGCTGGTGCAAACTTACAATGCAAGATCTGTGTAGTTCAAAGAAGCAAAGTCCATTTTTATTCGGGTTTAATATGAGAACAAACATTATCATTAATGCATTCTCGATGCTGTTGGACCATGCGTCGTTACTAATGATATTTAGTAATCTCGGTGTGTTTTAGCTTTAGTTTCAGTAATGCATCCACCCGTAAGGGGGAAAAAAGTGTCATCTTTAACTAAACTCACCTGACTTCGGGTACGTAACCGCGAGAACATCATCATCTTTCAGAGTGAATTCCTGCGCAAACTTCAAACTCTCTGCAGAGTGAGTCTCTCTGGGAAGCAGAAGTCCATGATACTCCCGGTAAAGCTCCTCGGAAGACGGCATTATGCTGCAGAAACGGAGTTACTACCAGACCACTGTTCGTACGGAGCAGTGAACTGACCGAGAAGCGCTCGCCTGTCCTGCCGAGACTTCCTGCACCTCTCGCGGGAACATGAAGCTCCGCGACGGCAACCTGGCCCTCTGCAATTTTCGATTTAAAAAGTTCTCTTTTTACCATTTTCTTCGTTGTTATACATTTCTCAAATGTTTAGTTTCTACGTATAAAATATTTGTGTCCTAAAAAATAATAGTGCGGGAATAATAAAGTTGTTGAAATTTAACTTTGGATATAATGAAACTTGCAGGATTTTCTGCAATTTATTTTTGCAGCATTTATTCTATCATATTCAAATGTTTTAAAGTCGCAGTAAAACAATTTTAGGGCATAAAAATAAATTGAGAACACATTTGTATACATCCCTTAAAGGTAAACTGCTGTGTAGTCTACGCAAATTCACATCACATACTTCGGGAAAAGCTCCAATAACAATAAAAAAATAAATGCTTTAAAATGAACATGAAATACAAATTACCCAAAGTGAGTTTGCATTGCCTTTATTGAATAATCGACCACATTTTCAATAGTGTTTCAACACTTCTTGATCTTTCACAAGGTCCACAAGTTCTAAGACTGGTTTACGGAAGTTGCTTAACTTGTAGACTAATAGCTACTATTTTTGCTTGTTGTTTCCCCACGCATTCAGTGATCTGCAGAACATTAGTTAAAATATAAGCTGACTTTGCATTATTCGGTAAATAATAAAATTTTTGATGTCACAGAATATTTGGTTTGGGTCTGATCCCAACATCTGCTAGTATCATGATAATCTGAGAGGCGAAACTGCAGTGAATGAGGGGAGTGATGGAGTGACTGACTTTCCATGGAAACAGGTATAACCAGTATCTGCTCAGAGAAAACAAACGCATTCAAATACAAACACACAAACACTGATTGTGCCAGACTCTTCAATCAAGCAGAGTTTTATGGTTTCCCAAAAAGGCAACAGCAGCTAGACTCAAAAATGCAGCTTAAACAAAAATAGACTTGGGAGAATTCAAAAATAAGATTGCAATTCATGCTTTAATGAAAACCCAACATGTTTAAGTATAAAAGGGTTTGAACTGTGGCTGATAAAACCTCACATTCATCCATGAAGCAAAGGTGTCAAGTTGCATTAGGAGCTCATATACAGGAAATCTAATAAAATTCCTTTAAATGGGCATGGAGTCTATTTTATCATTGGTGACAATAATTAATAAACCAAAGGTGAACACTTTGGTTTAGTGAATATCAGGTTTGTCCAGAATCCTTGATGCATTTATATGTTGCAGATGTAAATACAGTGTCTTGCATTTCAGGCGTAGGAAGAAAAACAACCTTTGTTAAAACAGCAGAATAAAAGGCAATTCAATCTCCTGTTGTCTGAACTCAACAAGCCACAAAATGGTGTTTTAAAGGTTTTGCTTGTAACCTGAAACTTCATGGGAAGAAAGGAATAATGTTTTCTGAGAATTAGCGTGTCATCAGTCTGATAGGAACAAACATAAAAGTTACTCTAACTCTGACTTGGCATCTTACTTCATAAATGATATTTACTTATATATAACAGGGTAGAACATTGACTACACCTAAGATTTAAGCACACATGGGAAGATACAAGAGCTGGTTTACTTTACCTGACTTGGGATATGTCACCCCAAACACATCAGAGTCTTCCACTGAAAAATTTTGGGCAAACTCCAGGCTCTCTGCAGTGTGGGCCTGAGGGGGCAGGAAAAGGCCTCGGTACTCAACATACATCGACGATGACATGAGGACTGATCCCAGGGAGCCGACGGCTTACAGGCTGCAGGTACCCGCTCCATCTGGAGGCAGTTTTTGTCTCTGGTTTAAATTCAGGATCTGCAGAGGGAGGGCAAAGCCTCTTTCTTTTCTTGTGTAGCGTTTTGAATGGCGGCCCTGTGCTGCACGTCATCGGCTTCTCTAATTTAAGGATTGGACCTATGATGTGTTCATCCTGTTTAGAAAGATGGTTTGCTCAAGTTTTCCTGTTACTTAAGCAAATCCATTTAGCTCATTTGCTCCAGGTCATGTTGAGTAAAATTATGTTTCAAAGTATTTTGACCCCATTTGAATGAACTTGAACGCGCCCGCATCAAGAGTGTTGCCATCCGTAGAAGTGATCAGGCCGGATCATTGATTTGAATGTGTTTCTGGCATAATTAAAGCGTATGAGTGATCTTTTTCATGGAGCAGGAAACCCTTGGCTTGTAGTGTCCGCACCACCATGATTCAGGAATCAGCAACTCTCTTCTTCTTGGTGAAATCCCAAATCAAACAAATTAAAAGATGACACCGCAGCTGTGTAGGTAACAAGCAAGAACGGCGAGATCAATGGTGTCGAATTCATAGTGACCAACGCCATGATGACCGGAACATTGCCATCCTTTGACACCACTGTCTTGTTTGTTTATTTTTCTTTAAAAAAAAATAAAAATCATCCGAGCATCCAGAAAATACATATGAATGCTGTCTGAGTGCCACAGAATAGTTAAATAATTATTGTCCAAATCAATCAGAGACTAAGTGAGAATCCAAAGTGAGTGAACCATCCGATGAATTCAGCATGAAATTATGAATGATCGGATCAGTGTGGCAGCATTTCAGGTTAAGTTGTGTCGATTCTGAGTGGTGCATGAGTGCAGTTTGAATGGTTGTGCATAAATAATCACTTAATAAGGTAAGTTCATGCAAATGTTTAATTAGGAACAGCACTTACACAACAACGCTGGAGTGAATAGCAGTTGAATATAATTTAGATCTTATAGGAGTGGAGAGATGTGCAAATGATTGTCATTTTACATGAAACCATGATGGCGGACCACAGACTACCTGTGGTGGACCAGGCGAGTCATTCTCCTCACAGTGCAGTGCAGATGAAAGTTGTGATGTAAAAGAAAGCAGTTTCACCAAAGTTCTGCATTCTAGTTCTGATGCTCATATGTGGACAATCTGCAAGGCTGCTATGCTCCATCATGTGAGTTTGCACCTCTAGCATGCTGTCTATTGGTTATTCCTTGCAAGTATGGGAGTATTTGTTTCTCTGTGCATTCCACTGCGGGCGCGTGTGTGTGTGTGTGTGCGTTGCATAACAAAACACTTCATTGTGGTCTTCTCACAGTGAGCGCATTGTTGGATTCTAAAAGCCCCATGTGAATCGCAGGCAGGGTGAGCTGAACCAACGAGAGCATCCAGGAAGTTGCTATGAACTTCAGCGCATCTGCTGAGATATGTTGCATTAAGAGGTTGCAGAATGAATAATTACGAGAGGAAGAGCAAAAATGCAATTGAGGCCTCACTGAATGATTTTCACTTAGTTGAGCTTTTATCCGATTTTTAAAAAGTCAGCCACTTTGAACGTTGCATGTTCAACTTGTTTACGTTGACTAAAAATTAACTTATTGTTTCTTCATGGTCTTCTTCTGTGATTAGCCTTTATTCAGCGTTCCTGCTTCAAGCTGAGTTTCCAGAATGCAATAGTTTTATTCACTCCACATGACTCCAACGTGACTAATTATTTTTTAGCAATTACTCAAAATTGCTGCATTCCAGCCTGCTGAGTATTTAATATCTCATAATCTAATAATCCTAATTCCTCTGACTGGTGAAGATTTGTTGGAATGTGAATCTCAACATATAACAATTGACAGTTTTAGTAGCTATTCAAACGGAGAGTGCATCAGCAGAGGAACATTTATTTCAACGAGTTAAAGGAGATTGATGTTTTCCAAAATCAACTTCGTTTCCTCACGTTTAGATGAGAATGACATAAAATGAATATGACAACATGTTGCAAAATAGGAAACACTGCGACTGGATCGCCCCCATTGAGGAGACATCTTCTGGGAATAGATACGTGGAATTTATTTTCACAGAATATTTGGTTTGTCTCTGGTCCCAACATCTGCTAGTATCATGATAATCTGAGAGGCGAAACTGCAGTGAATGAGGGGAGTGATGGAGTGACTGACTTTCCATGGAAACAGGTATAACCAGTATCTGCTCAGAGAAAACAAACGCATTCAAATACAAACACACAAACACTGATTGTGCCAGACTCTTCAATCAAGCAGAGTTTTATGGTTTCCCAAAAAGGCAACAGCAGCTAGACTCAAAAATGCAGCTTAAACAAAAATAGACTTGGGAGAATTCAAAAATAAGATTGCAATTCATGCTTTAATGAAAACCCAATATGTTTAAGTATAAAAGGGTTTGAACTGTGGCTGATAAAACCTCACATTCATCCATGAAACAAAGGTGTCAGGTTGAATTAGGAGCTCATATACAAGAAATCTAATAAAATTCCTTTAAATGGGCATGGAGTCTATTTTATCATTGGTGACAATAATTAATAAACCAAGGTGTTCACCTTTGTCACCAGTGAATATCAGGTTTGTCCAGAATCCTTGATGCATTTATATGTTGCAGATGTAAATACAGTGTCTTGCATTTCAGGCGTAGGAAGAAAAACAACCTTTGTTAAAACAGCAGAATAAAAGGCAATTCAATCTCCTGTTGTCTGAACTCAACAAGCCACAAAATGGTGTTTTAAAGGTTTTGCTTGTAACCTGAAACTTCATGGGAAGAAAGGAATCATGTTTTCTGAGAATTAACGTGCCATCAGTCTGATAGGAACAAACATAAAAGTTACTCTAACTCTGACATGGCATCTTACTTCATAAATGATATTTATTTATATATAACAGGGTAGAACATTGACTACACCTAAGATTTAAGCACACATGGGAAAATACAAGAGCTGGTTTACTTTACCTGACTTGGGATATGTCACCCCAAACACATCAGAGTCTTCCACTGAAAAATTTTGGGCAAACTCCAGGCTCTTTGCAGTGTGGGCCTGAGGGGGCAGGAAAAGGCCTCGGTACTCAACATACATCGAGGTAAAGGTTAACACAGACTATACAAGATTAGATAATATGTTGGATGAATATATGAATCCACTGAATTAGACTCACTACAAAAGTACACAAAAAATACCCAGTGAAATAAATATTATTTACAATATCAGGTTGTATAAACTCAAAAATAAAATTCATTGCGTCTTTTGAAATAATCAGATTTAATTTTATGTTCTTAGCATTAATCTTTAGTTTTTAAAAATTCTCAAATCAAATTGATTTAATGTAAATAAAATAAAATAAAATAAAAACAAGAAAATTAGACATATGTATTGTTTATTGCTTTTGATGAATAAAGAGTTTCTTGAAAATATGTGTTTTGGAAGCTATTTTTTATTTTTAAACAAATTAAAAGCTTAAACAAAAATTATTGATTTATTCACTTCCGGTTGATTTCACGTCAAAATATGAAAGTAAATGTTTCTTCTGCTCATGAGTTGAACACATAGACAGAGCTGGGTGAAAAATCCTGCAGATTAAACCTAAAGACTTGCTGGCATCTGATTTGTTTTACGCCATCATGCGGACTCTGGGAAACAATAAGAAGTGTGTTAAGGGAGACTGTTGCTGGGACTCTTCCAACTTCCCAAATCAACACTTCCACAAATACGCTTTTTGAAATTTTAGAAAACTGTAAAAAGTGCAGCTTTTGTCTTTGACCTCGTCTGTTTCTGTAACCTGAAAGGACCTGACTTGGAAAATCACCAATGTCGCTTTGCTGCCCTCTGCTGGCCGCATTAGATGCATTCAAAGGTCAGAAACGTGGCGCACGGAACCAGGCGACTGTCTGTGTCTAGACTGATTTTGTTAAGTTCTGTAATTGTTTTGCGTGTTTCTGAATGCTGTCAGTGTCTGATTGACTTTCCTGCAGAAGGAAAATGTCTCCCCGCCGGCCTCCATTAGTCATCGACTCGTATGCAGAGGCAAGTTTGAATCTGTTTGGCTTTAGTTTCTAGGGCATGTTTTCTTTGTATTGTTTTGCTTGTTTGTTTGTTTTTTTGAAGACCACAGCAATATGACAAGTAACGGGGTGGTGTGTTGTTAATAACATGCTAATAACTACAGAATCATCTCCACTTTGTTCTTATATTAATCTTCAACACTGATGAATATCCTGGTAAACATCCTCCAGTACAAATCTTGCATAAGATACTTAAATAAAAGAGCAACTTTTTGAGCTAATTTCCAGCATATTTCCAAGCGACAGAATTACACTTTTACGAATTCAAATTCACAATTTTAATCTAACTTGCATCAGTCAAAAAGGAAACAAACGTACGTGTTGAACGATCGTCGTATTCACTGCTGAGCTGCGTGATGCGGCGCTCTTCTACGAGATGCAAATACCTTCATGCGTTTGGGTTTGTGCAGAAGCCTGAGTTAAGCTCTAACCTGATCAGCTTGGTTTGGAAAAAGAGTCACATATTTTTTTCCAGCCTTCATTCTGCAGAAACCAACATTATTTACGAAAGAGGATTAGGGCCACTGAAAAAAAATAAATAAAAATATGGCCCAGAAATAAAATAAAAAAAAAGAGGATTAGGGCCACTGAAAAAAAAATATATATATATATATATATATATATATATATATATATATATATATATATATATATATATATATATATATATATATATATATATATATATATATATATATATATATATATATATATATATATATATATGGCCCGGAAAAAATTTAAAATAAATAAATAATTGTAGCCCAGAAAAAAAATTTAATTAAATAAAAAATCCGTGCCCCCCCTCTCCCCCCCAAAAAGAAAATTTCAGTGTCCCAGAAAATGTCAAAATGTCAGAGATGGATGACATAATTAGGCTTTACTTCAGATTGTCTTTAAACAACAAAGAAATCCTTTATATTTTTGTGCAGGATACACTCAAACCTGTTTCTATGGAGGAGGTCACTGTGTATATGGAAGAGTGAACACCAAAAAGCCAATATCCCTGTGATGAAACTTTGTTGTCTGCTTATGGTAGAAAACAACTGGGAGCCCTCAGGAGATCCACTTATTGCTGCTGATTTGTATATAAGGCTAAGAAAAGAAAGTATTTAGCAACTTTCAGTGCTCATAAAAGGAATTTAAAAAGTGTTGCTGTTTATCTCGATCATACCGTTGGATAGTTTTTGCAATTTCTGATAGGTGCTCTCTACACAGGTCTTCTTGCACTGCATCTAATTAGACATATTGTGTGCAAGCAAACATAAAATTTTTGTTGTCTTTCTGCCAGAACATGAAAGTGTATTGTTATAATTTAAATATAGAGTTCTGCGATGACCTGGTCTTAAAGCTGCTACTGTGCTGATAAAAGTTAAACATACAGTTTGATTGATGTTTTTCTTTCCCAATTCAAAGTTTGTTTTGCTTTCACACAGTTATTAGAAGGAACAATGCTGATGCAAAGTTAATTATTGTTCTATGATAATCAGTTATGTACCAAATGTATTTTTTTAAATGAGTATTCTACTTCATGAAAAATGTATTTTTCTTCTAACACAATGCTGCTCTGTTAATTTAAAGATATTGACAATGTATGTTTGAGATGTGATCAAAATGGCAGCAAAGCAAAAAGGATGTCATAAATTTATAAACCTGTTTTTTGTGAAAAACAAATGAACTTCATTGTTTTGTTTTGTTTTGCATAGTACAATTGATTACAGATATTTAGGAACAATTAATAAAAAGTCATATGAAATTGTTTTTCTTACTGTCTTAAATTATATAAAACAAAACCGTTCTTGTTTTTAGGGTTTCATTTGCTCTTTCTTTGAGAGTGGTCAGACAGGAAACTGAGTAATACGAGAGAGGAAACTGCGCAACACAGGTCATCAGGCCGGGACTCAAACCTGTGATGTCCACGTTCAGGACTGAGGCCTCCATACAAGGGTTGTGCTTTTTCAACACACCACCACAACTTTTCTTGCTTTAAGTTAGTTAAAATTAACCAAATTGTGTTTGCTAAATTCCATAAAACAAAAGAACATTTTTAGAGAGTTTTTGTAACTTTTCAAATTCAGCAGTTTATGTACTTCTGATTATTAGACCTGTTCAAATGAAAAGCAAGCTTTATTAACATATTGAAAACCATAACAGAAAAGTATTGGGTAAAGTAACATTTTATTAGCAAAATATTACAAAAAATATTTGTTTTGCTGATCCAGCTGGTAAACCTTCAAAACAAGTTTTATTATAATTTTAAAGTTCTCTAACAATATTTTTCTTGTTACTGTTGAAGGTTTCTATTCAGCAGCTGGAGCTGTGAGATCAAGTCAAAATGCTTTTGGATGTAATAAACAGTTATTCATTTCTTTTGTGGCCACTTCATTGTATGATGTGAAACCAGGGATAATAAAAGAAACTGTAATATTCTCAGCCAAAACTGAAATGGCTAACTAAATGGCTAATTATTCTTTTAAACAAGAATAATAATGGTTTGTTACAATGAGATCAGATCCAGTGCAAAATCTCATAAATTTCTGAAGTTTAATGTCCTCCAGCTCTCGTATGAATCTATTGAGATGATTCTCTACTTCCTTTTGCTTAGGAGTTAAATCTGCAGCAAATTTCAGCAGCTGACAGACTTTTTTGGAAGTTGATTGCAGGTCTGAGAACAGCTTTGTCAGAGCCTCTGGGCTGAGGGGCAGATGTGGGTAGATGATCTCCCTCCAGCAGTCAATGACGAACATTGGTTTTTGGACGAGCTCTTTGTGAATTATTTATTTCATCAAGGTTTGATGATTTTCCAGCGTTGCTGCGACACCACAGTCAATCTGCACACAAACAGATGAGAAATGACAATTATTTACTCTGCACATCAACATTAAGTGACCTTTTACATTGGTGAAGAGATCCTACGATCAGATCTACAGCCAGCCGCAGATTGGTGCAAGTCATACATTTTCCTTTTAAATATTTGCATATATAAACGTTTATGTCACTTTATACCATAGTTTCTGTCCTCCACTGAACTAAAAGTTACACAATTTAACACAGCAGACAGACATCTTATATAGAAGGTGGCTGACATTCAGCTAACCTTAGTTTCATTGTAAAACATTCAAACAGAACAATAAAATAAACGCAACAAACATTTACGGGACAATTCCAGCAATCAACAGCTGTTACATCCTTTATTCATCTGTATGAATTAACTTTGTACATCAGTTTATTCCTATAAACTAACAAACATGCTAACTACTAGCCATAACCGTTCGGCTTTAGACACCAAACTATCTCATTTGATTTACTCACCTTTTGTTCTTCCATTAGTGCAATAGCAGCTTCGGGGACTCCTCTGGCACGTAACAAGTCACTTAAATCAGACATTTTCTCCAGAACGTTAGCTGTCCGCAACAACTCGGGTCTGTGGTTCAGAAGCTGGTTTCTTGCTGGCGTCCATCAGTCAGAATTCTGGTTCCTGAGATTTTTTTTTTCTGGGACGCTGAAATTTTCTTTCTTTTTTTTCGGGCCACGGAATTTTTTTATTTTTATTTTATTTCTGTCAGAGCCTCTGGGCTTATTTATTTTATTTTATATTATTTTTTTCAGTGGCCCTAATCCTCTTCCGTACAACAACTTTATTATTCCCGCACTATTATTTTTTTTAGGACATGAACATTTCATGGATAGAAAATAAACGTTTGTAAAATGTATAACAACGAAGAAAATTGTAAAAACACAACTTTTTAAATCAAAAATTGAAGAGGGCCAGGTTGCCTTCACGGAGTTTCATGTTCCCGCGAGAAGTGGTGGAAGTCTCGGCAGGACAGGCGAGCGCTTTTCGGTAGTGATGGTGAGATGAAGCCTCATGAGGAATTGAACCACTTGAGCCAACTGGTTCGAGAAAGGGTTCATTTCTTGAAGCTTCACGTGCACACGAAACCACCTACTGGCCAGGTGTATAATCACAGCCAGCTGTATCTTAACACGTGTGATGCATTGAGGTTTTGTCTATTATGGCTCTTGGGAATGACTTCACAAAAGGTGAAGAAAAAAAGAGACAAAGAGAGAGAGACAGAAAGAGATATATAGAGATAGAGAGAAAAAAATATATATATATATATATATATATATATATATATATATATATATACATAGAGAAAGATAGAGAGAGAGGAAGACACAGAGAAAGGAAAAAAGAGAAAACCCTATCCTGTCCCACAGCTATCTTAAAAATCCTAAAATAAAAATTAAGAACTTTAAAACTAACTAACCAATCCTATTTGTAATAGTGAGATTATTAGTAAAAAGCTCAAATTAAATAAAGAACCCAATTATAAGTCCTGAAATAATAAAGTCTAAAATCATTAAATATTAATCCCAGAAAAATAAATAAATAAATAAATAAATAAATAAATAAATAAATAAATAAATAAATAAATAAATAAATAAATAAATAATGGGGGAAGGGGAAAAAAATTCATTTAGATCAATACCTTCCTTATTCCAGAGCAAATCCGCTTCAATACCATCATTGAACCTAAATGAAGCAAGCTTCGATACGCGCTTTACGGTAACGCCCCCTCCATTACTCGACACACGCCTCGAAGCCTCTGCACGTCATGTACCCATCACTACTTTTCGGTCAGTTCACTGCTCCATAGAACAGTGGTCTGGTAGTAACTCCGTTTCTGCAGCATAATGCCGTCTTCCGAGGAGCTTTACCGGGAGTACCGGGGACTTCTGCTTCCCAGAGAGACTCACTCTGCAGAGAGTTTGAAGTTTGCGCAGGAATTCACTCTGAAAGATGATGATGTTCTCGTGGTTACGTACCCGAAGTCAGGTCAGTTTAGTTAAAGATGACACTTTTTTCCCCCCTTACGGGTGGATGCATTACTGAAACTAACGCTAAAACACACCGAGATTACTAAATATCATTAGTAACGACGCATGGTCCAACAGCACCGAGAATGCATTAATGACAATGTTTGTTATATTAAACCCGAATAAAAATGGACTTTGCTTCTTTGAACTACACAGATCTTGCATTGTAAGTTTGCACCAGCGACAGTGTTGCAGTAGACCTCCGTCGCGACTTGTCATTCCCCGTAAATAGCCGAATTTTACACATTTTTTCAAGTTATCTACACCAGTGTTTTTCAACCTTTTTTGAGCCAAGGTACATTGTTTACATTGAAAAAATCACGAGGCACACCATCAACCAAAAATGGAAACAAATGATAGTCGATAGCCGCTTATATTAAATATATAATCATTCTTATCAAAGTGTCTTGAATAGGAATCAAATAAACACAACAAAGTATTTTTTTAAATCATATTTTATATTTAATATTTCAAATTGCACTTAACATGTCCACTTCAAAAGTACACCTTAACAGTGGCACAACAATGTGGTCTTAAATGTAAAGAGGTTGTAGAAAACCTCAGGTTTTTTTTTACAAACTAATTCTGTCCACAAGCATTCTGTTAGCCAGAATACAGAAAATTATTCTTATTCTCATATATGCTCTCCTGTTCTGGCCTCTATTTCATAAGACATTTCCAATGACGCTTGCAGAGACTGAAGATGCATAAGTTGTGGGCACAAAACCCATATTCGGAAGACTACGTAGCATCAAAGGAAGAGAAGGGAAGTCTGGAGTCATGTGGTGCAGAATGATGCTACCAGAGGACTAGTCAGGTGGGCACTGATGGGACATTGGTGAGCCCTGTGGCACAGACCCAAATCTGGATGGAACCAGCTCCAAATTTGAAAGACCAAGGGCCATAAGTGGTTGGCACTGCGGCTGGCGAAGTTTTTCTCCTGATGCCAGTATGTCAGGATCTGGAAGTGATCCTATAAACATCAGTGACAAAATCATAATAATCATAATAGGTTTTGACAAAGGAAACAGATACAAAAATATAAACCAACAGTTATACCTGTGTAAACTCTGTAAAGTGTGGAGTGCAGATACCTTTTCCCCATAGTTTTGGGCTTCCACACCACCAGGTCGCTGACAGGTTCAGGATGTTTCCCCTTACAAGAAATACACAGAAACATTTCAAACTAAAGAACAAATAAAGGGGTGGCTGAGCAATTTGTTAGGACATAATGGGACTGATTTGGCACAGTTTAGATTTTTACCCAACTTGCAAATAAAACTAATTGACAGCAATTGAGCCTGTATTTTTTCACTGCCTACAAAAAAGACATTTTCCAAACAAATTATGAGAGAAATTATATTTGCCACAAGTAATATTGAGATTACAACAACACAGGGAGACCAGGTTTATTGAGTTTAAAATCAATCACTGATTATTGGTTATTTGCTGTGATGTATTTGTGAACAAATCTAATTCAAACACAAAGATTACACCATATTGTAGCCATGGTAACAACAATCAAACTATCAAGATGATTCTTTAAACCTTTACAAAGTAAACGTCCTAATTAAATCCTAAATGTACTTTTTTTTCTCAGCTGAATGCATTAAATAAAATTTAGTAACATTGTCATTCTCTATAAATAATGCTACAGGTTTAGATCTATGGTCTGTGTTACAATTAAACAATTTCTAGGGGCCCCTGAGTGTCTGGAGGCCCCTGAATGGCCCCTACCAGCAGCTACTGAGTTTTCTTTATCTTGATACTCCAGTCTTATAATTCTAGATCTAGAGGTGCTAACATCAAACTATTATATAGAGTTAACCCCTTTGAGCTGTTTGGATCTATAAATCAGTCTGCAGACAGGTTGTTCTAGAAGTTAAATAGATATTATTGGGGCTTAATTAGTAAAATGGCAGCAATTTTGCTTATTTTATAACTTCATAACCAGAGACTTTCTCTCCTCTAGTCTGTTTAACAGCTACAGTCTCAGATCAGCTCAGCCCTCCAGGACTGTCAGCAGCAGAAACAGAAACTTTATACCTGTTGGGAAAATTTTAGACTATATTTACTTTGGATTTCCCCATGTGATGGCAATGATGTAGTAGGATCCAGTTAGATTATTGATTAATATGGGTTGTTGTACAGTGTTTCTGTTCAATGTGCCCCTTTTTAAAATTTGAGCAGCACTTCCAGCAGCTCTGAAGTGTCTCATTCGTCTTTGTAGGGACGATCTGGATGCAGGAGATCCTCCCGCTGGTGCTTAGTGGTGGAGACCTGACTCCCGTCCAAACGGTGGTGAACTGGGACCGGGTACCGTTTCTGGAGACAACGAGGCTGGCGCAGGTGGTTGATAAGCTGGCGTCGCCACGTGCGCTCGTCACACATTTTCCCTACAGCTTCATGCTGCCTTCCTTCCACACGTCCAAAGCCAAAGTAAGTGGGTGGAGACTCGGTCAGACATTTCCAGACTCTACTCGAGGATACAGACAACACTGCATGTGTTCTTCACTTTGCAGGTAGTCTATGTCATGAGGAACCCAAAAGACGTCCTGGTGTCTTCATATTACTTCCACCAGATGGCCGCCTTCCTGGAGGATCCAGGGACTTTTGATGAGTTCATGGAAAAATTCCTGGATGGTAGAGGTCAGAGAAACCAAACATAATTCATATTCCTGAAAGAGTTTGGGGTTTTCTTTCCCATGTAGTCTGTGTTGGTATTTCAGTCCATCAACATTAAGAAACTAGTTGCTCAGTTTAATGTGTCAGCATAGTTTTGCTCTCGTGACGGGATCCTAATGGTGATCTGCTTTTACTACATCGAGATTTCATCTGACATCAATAAAATAGGAAACTATATTTATATGCATCTATATGTTTAGATTATATGAGTGGGTGTATAAATACTGTTATAAATAACGTTTGACATGACATGTTTATAATAACATTTTATCAAAAACAAAAGGATAAATAATACATTTCTAGAGTGTCTTCCAGACAGTTTCCAGATGCTGCATCTGTTTTAAGCTGCACAAAAAAATAATATATTTTTATTCTGTGATTCTGTTTGTTTTTTTCTGCAGTTTTCTTTGGGAAATGGACAGACCATTTGAAGAGCTGGAAAAATGCAGAGCTAGGAGACAGGATACTTTTCATCACTTATGAGGAAATGGTTCAGGTAATTTTAAGTTTTTTGTAACCTTTGGCTAGTTTAGACTTCCTGTTTTAAACTATGTTATACTGCATGTGTTATCTTTAGCCTTCCTGTTAGTTGTTCTGCCCCTTCACTTTTACGGGAAAACAATTTTTGTTCATAAATGTCAACTAAAGTCTGAAAAAAAACATTTTTAGGTTTCCCATGAATTATTTATAGTTGCACTGACTTGTGGTGACTCTTTTCCATCTATACAAGTTTCAGTAGCTTTTTCTTTAATCCCTTCACAATAAAAGTCAGGTACGTTGTGTGTTTGATTCAAAATAAATTACATCCATGAAAATCCAATAAATATGCACCATATAAATTAGTTGACATGAAATGTAAAAAAAACCCTAATCTAAACAAGTGCTCAATAAATATTTAAATCACCGTATTATCCATCAATTTGGTTTACATACTCAGTAACTTAACAGATACGCAGCAACAGTGACAATGAGCCAACGCTAAATCACGCACAAAACACTCACCGATTCCGCAGTTTTATCTCGCACAAACTGTTTTTTTTCGTCTCCTTTTTGGCTCACAGTAGTTGGCTCCTATATTTTAGCATATTATGTGAGCATCGTAGAGATTTAAAGAGAACTAGAAAATTCCTGAAGAAATTTAACTGGGGCCTGCCAAAGTGTGCCCGTCGGTTTGGACCCAACATTCTGATGCTAAAAATTAGCATCAATGCTAAAGAATGCTGCAATGTAATCAATAGCATGTGGAGAATCACAAGAATGTTAAGTAAGCTAGACATGCAACATTCAAGATGATAAAGTGTATTAGCTAAAAAAATGAGCAAATATGCTAATGTAAGCATAAATACTTTCAGTAGCATGTGGGGTATCATTAGAATGTTTACTGTCATTTACTTACTCCATTAAGTATACTAAACATGGCTAATAAGTCTGAAAAATAGGTAATAGTTTATTTAAGCTACAAGGCTAATCTGAGAGAAACAGATAATACAGAATGATATCATTGCACCGCCGGGGCATATTGAGGCTTTTATTTTGAAATTTGCAGTAAGCTTCATATTAAATGCCCACACTAATCCAATGTGTAAGAGTGCTTTGGATAAACCAGTCACATAAAGCCAAAAAGAGCAATTACATGATGTAAAAATTCCCAAGGCTTTTATTTTGAAATTTTTGTTAAGCTTCATTTGAAAGGGTCAAAGTCATCCCATGTGTAACAGTGACAGGGTTAAATGAGTTATATACAGCCCATAGCAGCAAGTTGTTGTAAAGGCCAGCTCAGTCCTCCTCTGTTTTAACTGAACTAGTAGTTCAACTACAGTGATGCGTGTTGTAGTCCTTAGCAGCTCTCCCTGCTCTGGGTTCGTTGCCATGGTAAATAATCCTCTCTGCCAGCTGTGAGTGAGACATCCAGGGGAGACAATTCTGTTTGAGCCAGCCAGTTTGACTAAAAAAAGCATTGCAAACAACTCTTTCCTGTTCGGGAACCGTAATACATATTCGAAAACCGTTTGAAGCGTATGAGAGGGCTATTTGTCGTCTCCGATAGTCCTGCGATTCATATCTCTACCTCACTCACAGTATTAACAGCGATGAGATAAAAAAGGTGTGTGCCAAGGTCTGAAATTTTTCAGAAATACATGGAAGTGAATCAGTGAGATCTGTCAGATACCCTGGCGCATGACTTTGCTCTGAAGCACCTGGAGAGAAAACTGTAAGCACTAGATAATGTTTGAAAACATTTGACCGGAGCAGGCATGCGTATCAATGTCATGACCGAGTTTCATACCAATCATGCAATATTTGTGAGTGTGAGGGCGAGTTAAAAAATGATTTGGGGTCAAAATGTCACTCTGACTCTCACTCTAGCGGAGCAGCAGTTACACTCTGATTTTTCAAAAAATCTAAAACTTTTGGGTCGCTTAGAAAGAAGTTGTGGACAAACCATAATTCATATTGACGTGCTGTCTTCACTTTAAAAGAGATCACGGACGTATCTACAAAATGAAGTTTGAATGGCGTTTCTACATGAAGTTATGACGACACAGAAAAATCCTCAAAAATAGGGTATTTTCAGGATTTAGTGGTTGCCTCGTCCCCTTGACAACCAGAGTTGCACCTGGTGAGCTCGTTAGTGATTTTGGGGTCGGTTTTTGCTTTTTAGGTCGCCATGGTAACTCCAAATCCCACCAAAAGTGGGATTTGGTACCACTTTTGATACCACTTTTGTGGGTGGGCTCGCAACGGTACGAGCCGCATTAATGGTGGCGGAAGAAAAATAAATAAAGAGACATTCTATTGAGTGTAGAACAATAGGTGCCTGCCATGCAATGCATGGAGGCAGTGACTCAGTCACTGCTCTTCTTATGCATTGCTATGGGCAGGCCCCAATAATAATAAAGAGGCGTTCTATTGGGGGTAGAACAATAGGTGCCTGCCATGCAATGCATTGCTATGGGCAGGCCCCAATGATGAATGACAACGCTCAACTAACCTGCAGCTCTCTCCTCCCAGCGTCTCCTAATCCTCCATACTACCACTCCAAATAATATACCTAGCAGAGGTAGTGGTAGTGGTACATGTGACCATAATACTCAACAGTGATTGGTTGAGTTATTGCTGCAATTACGGTATTAAACTATCGCGAGATTTGAAATAAAGGGGACAGGGAGTGGAAGAATAAGGGAATGGAGGTTAAAATTTACACCCGGGTTACACTTATGTACCTTCCCAACATGTTTCCAAGTTCCTAGTTTGAATCATGTTGCATGTTATTTGTGTAAATTAAAAGATATCCTGATGAAACCGGCTCTCTTCCTTTTTTGTTGTTCACACAAACTAATCAGAGGCGACTGGGTTTCATGTTGTGTGTGATTACCAACATAATGCACCTTACAAATGTTTGCAAATATTTTAAACTGCTCCACGTGTCACTTTAAAGCCACAATTTTCAGTCCATTTTATTGGGGTTACACTTGCTGGGCCAGCATAAAGTTGTGCCTAAATATGAAGCAAAAAAAGAAAAAGAAAAATGTGAAAAAAGATTAAAAAATTATTACAAGACGAAAGAGTTTATACCTATATTTTATCATAATGTTCGTGATCAAGTATCGTCTCTCATTCAGGACCTGGCCGCGTCCATCAGGCGCATTTCTGACTTCTTGCGCAGGGATCTGAGTGAAGAAGTCATTCAGAAGATAGCGGAGCATTGCTCTTTCCAGAGCATGAAGGCCAACAGCATGTCCAACTTCAGCCTCTGCCCAAAGAAGTACATGGACATCGACAAGTTTCCTTTCCTGAGGAAAGGTGAGTTTTTTGCATGTCTTGATTGTCGATGACATGAGATTGGCTGTTCTGTTGAGTTTGTTGTTGTTTCACTCTTTCACCGATGTGTTGTTTTGCGACAGGAATCACAGGAGACTGGAAAAACCACTTCAACTCAGAGCAACTGGCCCGATTTAACCCTCCTGTTATGTTGCGGGTCAATTTGACCCGTTTCAAAGTTTAAAAATAAAAAAAAAATAGTTAGAAGTATTTTTTCTGCATGAAACTTTTTCTATTTGTCTTAATAGGTGCACTCTATGTATAAAATAAAAATGGTTCATTTTACACACTTGCAGCCCCCTCTGCGTCTATTTGTTACATAGATACTGTTCGGGTCAATTTGACCCGGCATACAAGTTGAAGGGTAAAAAGTTTTAAAAAATGTCCAATTCTGTTTGTTTCCTTGCACCTATGAGACATATTTCACCACACACACATACACACACACACACACACACACACACACACACACACACACACACTCACGCACGCACACACATGCATGCACACAAGCCTACATTCTCACTATTCTCTTTACTTCACAAGGAAACTGAGAAAGCAGGTGTTTATAAAACTTTTGACGGGAACCTTTTCTCTTTTCTGTTCCCGTGGAAAAACTCCACCCACACTGAGTGACACTCACTAGAAGGGGAGGGGTGGGAGGGCATAAATACTCTCTGCAAGGGAGTCCTAAACACATTACACACTAAAGGTACATGTGATATCGTCACTGTCAGAGGTCAGGAAATGAGCAGCAGGAAAAAAAAGATGACAGCCCTGGAAGCTCTGGAACTTCTTGTTGATCATGACAGTGAAATAGAAGAGGAGGTTTCTGAAGCTGAAGACAGTATTGAGGTCAATTCTGAGTCTGATGATTCTGATTATGAAGCAATTGATGAAAATGATGTTCATGTTTCTCGAAGCAAGACATTCATGTCAAAAAATGGTGAAATTCAGTGGTCTTCATCTCCAACTAAGAACAGTAAATGTGTCTCAAGTTCAATTATAAAGATCACCCATAGAAAAAAAATTAAAAATGTAATACAAAAAAATTTACAAAAAATCACTTTCAAAGATAATTAGTGTTATTTTGTGTTTAGGTTTTTCAGTGGGCATTAAAAAAAATGTAAATCACATTTTTTATGTCCGAATGAGTAAATTGTCGTCATTGATCCTTTATTTGTGAGGAATAAAAAAACATACTTGCACAAATATTGATTGGAATGGTTCGTATAGGAGTTAATAATCAGACACAAAAAAGATTTGGAGGATTTTTTTGGTTTCCGACACTATAGCATGACTAAACACTCCCCGGGTCAAATTGACCCGGGAACATTATTGCTGTACCTCAGAAACGAACATAACAGGAGGGTTAAGTCTGTGATCACTAAAGAGTTGGAGGGAGAGAACTTCTCTCTGCCGTGGAGCTTGGATTGATCCGCACATGAAAATTCAAGTAAGAAGAAACAAAATCAAGGCATCTACTGATAGTTTTTTTTTTTTTCAAATAGGACGTTTGTGCTATTTGTACAATTCAAAATTATTTAGATTTAATGTGAGTGAAGCGAAAGATTCTGACATTTCATTAACTTGTACCATTACATGTACTTAATTATTGATCGATTATTGGAAGAGTTTTCTAACTTTCTGACAATTACTAAATGAAATGTTTTTTAAGTCTGAATAATTAGCAGATATCTCTATGAGAAAATGTCTTGTAGTGTAGATCGCCTGCTTTTGAACTAACTGCAGAATTACATCATTTTGAGTGCAAATTTCTATCTGTGATGACAAGAGTGTAACTAAGATTTAACAATTTGCACAAAAAAAATAATATATATATATGAGAGAAAAAATGTAAGGGAAACACAATGTATTCAAGTCAACAAAAACTTAAAACATTTCTCATTTCAAGCCCAAAGTTTTTATGTACAACATAAAGGAGATCTTTTTTTCCTACTGTCTTATATTAAATTATACTTCAATTGTTTTGTAGTTCCTTTTGGCTACCAAAGGTATTCCTATTTACTAAATGAATAATGAGATCCTTTTGTTTCCTGTTTTCTTCAAACTCATAGTGCTCAACAAAACATTATCCTATTATAAAGTAGCTTTTATCTTTAAGCTCTCTGAGTTTAATGGGGTTTTAATTAATTCTGCCTACTTCAGATTGTCTTTAAACAACAAAGAAATCCTTTATATTTTTGTGCAGGATACACTCAAACCTGTTTCTATGGAGGAGGTTGCTGTGTATATGGAAGAGTGAACACCAAAAAGCCAATATCCCTGTGATGAAACTTTCTGCGATGACCTGGTCTCAAAGCTGCTACTGTGCTGATAAAAGTTAAACATACCGTTTGATTGATGTTTTTCTTTCCCAATTCAAAGTTTGTTTTGCTTTCACACAGTTATTAGAAGGAACAATGCTGATGCAAAGTTAATTATCGTTCTGTGATAATCAGTTATGTACCAAATGTATTTTTTTAAATGAGTATGCTACTTAATGAAAAATGTATTTTTCTTCTAACACAATGCTGCTCTGTTAATTTAAAGATATTGACAATGTATGTTTTAGATGTGATCAAAATGGCAGCAAAGCAAAAAGGATGTCATAAATTTATAAACCTGTTTTTTGTGAAAAACAAATGAACTTCATTGTTGTTGTTTTGTTTTGCATAGTACAATTGATTACAGATATTTAGGAACAATTAATAAAAAGTCATATGAAATTGTTTTTCTTACTGTCTTTAATTATATAAAACAAAACCGTTCTTGTTTTTAGGGTTTCATTTGCTCTTTCTTTGAGTGGTCAGACAGGAAACTGAGTAATACGAGAGAGGAAACTGCACAACACAGGTCATCAGGCCGGGACTCAAACCTGTGATGTCCACGTTCAGGACTGAGGCCTCCATACAAGGGTTGTGATTTTTCAACACACCACCACAACTTTTCTTGTTTTAAGTTAGTTAAAGTTAACAAAATTGTGTTTGCTAAATTCCATAAAACAGAAGAACATTTTTAGAGAGTTTTTGTAACTTCTCAAATTCAGCAGTTTATGTACTTCTGATTATTAGACCTGTTCAAATGAAAAGCAAGCTTTTATATTGAAAACCATAACAGAAAAGTATTGGGTAAAGTAACATTTTATTAGCAAAATATTACAAAAAATATTTGTTTTGCTGATCCAGCTGGTAAACCTTCAAAGCAAGTTTTATTATAATTTTAAAGTTCGCTAACAATATTTTTCTTGTTACCGTTGAAGGTTTCTATTCAGCAGCTGGAGCTGTGAGATCAAGTCAAAATGCTTTTGTTTTGCTACATGTAATCAGTTCTCACCAGAGTTGCAAATATTTATTTATTTTAGACGTTACCTTTTCCCCCCATACTGTGTAATCGATCCTAGCGTAGTTATTCAGAGCTTAAAGTAGGTTTAGTTATCTAAATATGTCCATATAAAATTTTGTAACTAATCACATGATTATATATTTTTTCAGAATTATTATAATTCAAGGGGATTATTAGCTTTAAAATTTCACTGCACATAAGAAATAGTTTTTTTATGTAAATCTTACAGATTTAAATTGATTGTGGAGTTATTTTGATTTGGCCCTTGGGCGCGGTCACAGCTGTGAGAGCAGATACTGTTTGTTGAAGTGAATAGAATATGGTTGTTTTGGAGCAACAGAACGATAGTTTGACTTGATTGCACAAAAGAATGGTTATTGTCTAATTTCATGATTTTACAATTTTGAGAATTTTTAATAAAAACAGAGTTTGGGGAAGAAGACGGCGGTCGGTCTCTCATTCACTGGAGTTGTTCTTGTTTACAGGCTTCTCACCCGGAAGAAAGGAGAAGCAGAGACAAGAAAACTAAACGTCATTTGTTACAGCTGTTTCATTCCACCTGAGACGTGTAACAAATGCAACAAATCACTCAGTTTATGCTTCTACAACAACCCATCCTCACAAATCTTTGATACTACAGGTACATTTTATCATCCTTAATAGTAGCCAGGGATAAGATATGTGATCCATTCATTGCTATTATACTTAAATCACTGCTTACACAACTTTATTACTTTAAAAGTATCAAAGTTTAAAAAATGTTTCCAATAGCATTTGTAAATTACCAAAATCTTAATTGTAGCTAATCAAACTAAATTCCTTTGTGCTCCACAATTTTTCACAATAACAGCCACAGATACTTGACACACAACCAGTACTACGTTCATACTCTGACATATAACCAACAGCAGAGATGTACACCTATAAAATTAATTAATTTGTCTTAATAATACGGCAGTTTGTCCTATTATTCCATATTTTCTCCCAAATATCTTGTGGACAGTACAATGGATATGTATAAGTCAACAACATTGTGTAAAACTCCCCAGGTCACACTGTGAGGCGCGTTATGTGGTTCCGTGTTTCTATTGAGGGTCACAGGGAGTTTGCTCACCACACCGACCCCAATCAGATCAGCCCGTCTTACCGCGGGCGCACGCGGTGAGAAGATCTGCGAGCGCTGTTATTGTTACAGTAAAATAACCTTACTGAATTGCTGCCTGGATTCCAGCTACACCGGGGGAAGCTATTCCAGCTGCTCGGTTCAGATTCGGGGTGTGAAGCTGGGCGATGCGGGCCAGTACCACTTCAGGTTTGAGACAGACCAACCGCTGGGGAGATGGACCTCACCTGACACCATTACTCTGGATGTAACAGGTAGTTGAACCGAAACTAAAGCTGCTGAGACATCTCAGAAAAGTCACGTTCTGTTTCCTTAGCTCGACTCTCCTGTCAAAACATCAAGGACTCTCAAAACGGACAGCAAGGTTTCTGGTGCCTGGCTGGAGACGAGATTCTGATTATTCAAGAGCCAAAGCAAAGTACCAGAATAAATAGTTAGAAGGGAGATTAAACTGTTTTCTATTAATTATTGTTTCTATTGTTAATCGTCCATAATGTAAAACTCATCAGTACTGAAACTCTGTGTTTAATAAAATGTTCTTCTTCCAATCTGTTATTTCTGGAGTCTTTTTTTTAACGATAACCATCTATGGGAACATTAAATATTAAGAAAGTCCCACATTTCTAATAGAACTTCATAACTGATCAAAGCACAAACTGGAGAACAGGATTAAAAGAAATGTATTTTTATTTTATTATTAAGTGTTAATTCATTTGTAGTCACATCAATACAAAATTCACATCTTTAAAAAACAAAAAAAAAAGTCACACTGAAGAAGTATCCTGATGTTGATGTTCGTCCTTAGCTTCATATAATTCACTTAAAAGTTGGGTAGAAATGTTCCCCAGAGAACGCTCTTTTTCCTCATGGATTCATAACCAATGAATCAAACTGGAAGAACTGGAAGCTGAACCAGTTGGTGGATCATGTCAGACAACACCAATCGTTTCTAAGCCCTCCTTTACAGCTTCACAGCTCAAACTGACTTGAAAACCTTTCCTCCAGTTTGAGCAGAGACTGTGGAGGGTTTTTTTTTACGGCCTGCTGCTTTTTCTTCAGTTGCTGTGAACCAGAGTGACAAACAGGAAAAGTGAGCAGAGAGCGACGGCGCCAGTCAGGACGGCTTTCACCAGCAACACCGTCCAGCTGCCCAGCATGAAGACATGGACAAACAACCTGGGGACACCAGAGAGACGGACGTTACTGACAAAATAATTTATTACAATAAGAGTTTGGCTGAAACATTTTTAAAATAATTGAGAAATATCTAAAAAAAAAAACAACCATAAAATGATAAAGCTACACAGACAACCAAGACAGAAGCTACAAACCCTTAAGTCATTGCATTGTTATATATTTTATGCGGATTCTTTCAATATAAGGATGAGAAAAAACATTCCTCTCATGAGACATGATCGTGGGTTTGTAAGGACAAGGCAGGAAATTAGCTAAATTTTGATCAAATTAAAAATCTGCACTTTTCTGCTCACATGAACAGAATTAAGGTTTCCCCAAATCAAAGAATTTGTAATCAACGCACCATGTCCAGGTTTGAAGACGGTGGACTCTCAGTATTCACAAGAGTTAGGGGCCACATGATTAGCTGAAATCTGTGAATACTAGAAACCACTTCAAATAACATGTACTGCTGCCAATTGTAGTAGTCTTGACCCAAGACAAACCCTAAGGTGCATGAATATGTACAGTGGAAACCTTGACTCAAACAATGTTTTGCTAATAACTTTTAAGTTACGTTCCACAGAAAAATCCACAGATAGATTCCACTACGGTCCACTGTAACTGGGTTTGTCTAATTCTCCAGCAGGGCTAATGCCTAAAAGACGGGGATTCATCCAAGCTGTTGTAACAAGGGCTATCAGCCAGATTTATGTGCAATGTGAGCAGAATGTGTAAATAAAACACATCAAAATAGGAAGCTTTCTTTTTTAGTTTCAAAATAAGAGTCTCAAACATACATGATGTTTTTTAAAAAGGTTTTTTTAAAAAACTCCTTCCTACATAAGACTCTTACACTTTATCAAACAAGGTTCATTTTGACAGACTTCACATCACTAAACAGACTTTTTGTCAACAAGATTATTTTGTGTTTTTTTTTAATACCACAAGATCTTTTGACGTCCCTATTTTAAACTGAATCAACGTTTCACTAAAACATCTACTCAGTACACTGCATGTCTGTTTCTTTTGCGACCTTTAGATCTTCATTCTAGTAACATTTCTATTTATCTACAAGCTTTGAAAAGAATAACCAAGCCGAGTAAAAAGAAAAACACTAAAGCCATGCAGTATATTCATCTTTCTGATTTGAGTCTTTTTTTCAGTTTTCCTAAGTATATTCTATTCTAACACCTAAACCTAATAATTTTAATAATGATGCAGTTGCTTCCCAACCATTTGAAATGCTGACATTTTCAATATGAGACTTACTCTATTAAAAAGGCTTTGTAGACACACAGAGCCAGCAGCACAGTAACAGGCAGCCTGAAGGTCTTAGGCAGGTCGTATCGAGTGAACATCCACACAACAGCTGCCATGGCGATGTAATGGACCTATGCACCCAAACACACATTATTATTCAGGTATGTAATATCTAAACAAACAAACCCATTAAAAATATGTAGGGAAAAAAAAAATCACACCATCATTAAAAAAACCAAAGGAATTAGAAATATAAAAAGCCAATGAAGAGTTAAACAGTTTAAATAAAAAGAAAAAAAGACCCGGCGTGTACATAGTAAAGATACTCACCAAACTAATGTTTGAGTCAAAGCTCATCTGGATGTACTTCCAATCAAACTCGATTCCTCTGGCGCCAACCCACAGGGGAAGAAACCTGAACAAACAACAACAAACATGCCGTTTTTACACAGCTGGGGTAATTCCACAGAAAAGTTTTCTTCACAGGAAAAGTCGCTGCTAACCTCGACATCACGAGCTCTGCCGTCGCCCAGCCCATGGCAGCGACCATGATCTTATACTCTCCCTTCCCAGCATTACGAGACATCACCAGGTGGAGACCCAGCAGGTCAGCCAGGTCCACTGTGGACTTCATGAACTCCTGAGAAACAAATAAACACGGCTCTATACCTAGACAAAAACCTCTGTCGGCTCTGCACCACTTTACAATTTTGGGATTAAAGGAGAAACCGAATTACCAAGCGGGGTGTATATCATTTTGAGTTTCTCTTCTGATTTTAGTTCGGCAATAAAAGCTTTTGCTACTCACCCCTACAAAGTCATAAGCACCGGCTCCTCCTTCCCAGGTTGGGAAAAATGTAGCGAGAAACAGCATCTAAAAAGAAAGAAGGACAACGATGGTAAAAGAGTAATGTTGACAAGTAAAGATGCACTGAGAAACCGGCCGGGAACTCAAAAACCAGACCGTTATCTGAATCAGTGAACACAACATTCAAAATGGCTACCACCTCTTGCTGTTACTGCGAGAATAAACTATTTTCAGGATTTGTGAGGTGTGTGAAACAGAAATTATAGAGTAAGAACAGAGAGAGGCTGTTTTAAATGTAAGATGGATGGTCTATGACATCTCTAGACGTGTCTGCAGGTCTTTATGCTGCAAGAGACTTTCAGCTCACAAACAGAAATGCTGAACAGGACGGCCAAGTTGCTCTGTTGTGTTTTTATTTTGACCGGTCAAAGTATGTCTGTCAGGAAACATGCCGAAACTGTACTTTTGGAAATCACAGAGTTAAGGATCTACTTTTTCTGTTGAATACAGAGAAACTGGTGTTTGAGAAATGCCAGCTGCAATAAAAACACTAATTACTAATAAAAGATGTAGGGATGCACCGATTTGAAAACTTGGGCCGATGAGGAAATCTGTTATCAACAGATAATCAATATTTATGATACTACATGTATTTTACTACCCTTTTGACACCTTGAAGAAAACGACCACACTGCTGACTTCATCACTACTTCTCTGCTTCAGCTGAACTCCCCACAATCCTTTGCTGCATCACTGTCACATGACCAACCTCCCCCCTTTCATCTAAATAAACAAATAGGAGCCAGATGGAAATAAATATTGGTTGGAAAACGTATCGGCCCAGTTTTATCAGACCGATGTCAATATGTTAAAAAATACAAAATATCAGCCAATACTGATGTTAGTGCTGATATATCATGGATCCCTAAAAAGATGTTAAAACATTGACAAACTTTAGAGATGCTCTCTTTTACATATGATGCCTCTACTTGAACAAAAGCTTAATAACCACAAACGATAAGAAGGACAAAAGATTTTCAAAACATTTCTTTTCAACGTTTTCAACCCCAAGCATCAGCAATTGGCCAAATGAAATAAAAATAAAAATTGACTGGTCCCTCTGTAAATGAAAGCAGAAAAGGAAAGCTTCTTTACTTTGCAAAGTTGGACAAACAGGTACGTTGCTCCTGCCTGGACGCATCTCCAGAAAGCATTGTACTCCGAGCTACACATGTGAAACACAAACAGAGTTAGGTGAATTAATTAGTAAGACTGGGAAAAACATTTTCACTTTATGACGCACTGCTTTACAACATACGTGCTGTTAACTGTGGACAATTTGAGAGCACAGCACGTAAAAGGATTAAAGGGCCCCTCTCCCAAAACCTGACGTTACTAAGAAGCTTATAAGAGACCGTAAGAGTCTCAGAACATATGTTACTGCTGCAGCTGAGGGGGGAATGAACCAGGAGTCTACCGATGAGTACACAAAGCAATATAATTCTTATTTTTGTAACTTTAGTCAAGCAGTTGAAAGCATAGAGAATAATAAACGAGATGCTCACAGGCCGCTGCATTTGTATGTGATGAAGTAAGGGAAATAAGCCAGGGCAAAGCAGTTTCCAAAGTGAAAAAGTGTCATCGCGACTGTGGTGAAAATCAGCTTCCTGTACAGAGACAAAAATAAACAGAAGAAAATTACAAACATCCATCACAGGTTATTATAGACCACATTTCGACTAAAAACTCTAAGGGTACAGTAAAGACTCACTGTTACCTTATTATATTCGCAAATGATAAAATGGTTGAAGCACTGAGTCTGGTCGAGAAATTGGTTTATATACTGAGCAGAGTGAAAGACATGCTTTTATAATTAATTGATATAATAATTATATTTTAATGCCCAGTCAATTACTTCTGAAAATACATGACAGTTGATTCAAAAAAGGCCGCAACACAAAGGCCGCAGCTTCTACATTTGACGTGAAAACAACTAAAATGTCTTTCAAAGCTGGGGAAATAAAAAACACAGAAAATGCGTTGAAGTGTCTCCAAAGTAAAGTAAAGGAAAATGTAGCTTTACGCTAGGTAAGCTAAGCGTCCCCCATCTTTGGGAACACGAAGCTCTTTAAATCTACCATTCCTTTTTCTCAGATAAACACAAAGTTTCTTTCATTCACTAAACAGGTGGATATACCACCTACACACAAAGACTATAAAATATTTAATATTTTAACTTACTGAGATATAATAGCTGAGTAAATGCACAACGTCGAGCAGCTGAATGACAAGCGGAAGTCAGTTGATGTCACTCTAAACTACCTCCGACAATAAACTGTCGACCGAACGAAGGGTTCCGCATGGAGCCGTTATTCATTCCAAGATTTTATATTTTCACTATTGTCAACTTTTGGAGTTAACTAAGACTGAGTTATGGCACTACATTACACCACACACTGTCAAAAAATGTGCATAAAGAGGAAACATATTTTCAACCTTATACACTTGCAAAAGTAATATTGGTGCATGGTGGGTTCTCTCCGGGTTCTCCGGCTTCCTCCCACAGTCCAAAAACATGACAGTCAGGTTAATTGGTCTCTCTAAATTCTCCCTAGGTGTGAGTGTGTGTATGTGTGTGTGCATGGTTGTGTGTCCTGTATGTCTCTGCGTTGCCCTGCGACAGACTGGTGACCTGTCCAGGGTGAACCCGCCTCTCACCGGAACGTAGCTGTAGATAGACACCAGCAACCCTCCAGACCCCATTAGGGACAAAGGGTGACTAGAAAATGGATGGATGAAGGAAGTGAACGCCTGAACACCAGCAGTGTTTGATTAGCTCTAACTTAAACACCTACAATGCTGATTATCTGTCAGGAAATCTATGTGGATTGCCTTGTTTTTGTGTTAATTGGACTGAAATACTCCGAACTGCGTAGCAAGAGTACAAATTGAGGTGATAAAAGTTAAGCTAGAATGTCTAACCTTTTCTCCACGGCACTTTCTCTATAGTTTTTAAATTAAAGCTTTTTACTGACCTGTGAAATGTGATCCCCTTGGATCTTATCTGTTAGAGGAAAATCATCACACTTAGCAGAAATAAAGGACATCAAACATGCATGTATTTAGTGCATCAAACATGTGTAATTAATCTACATAATGTGTTCAATTAGTGATAAAGTTCCTGAAATAAATGAACTTTTCAATAATATTCACATTTACTGAATATTTTCCGTATAGTCTAAAGTATTTAACAAGAATTTAACACGTCACCAATTTTCAAAATAAATATCTTTTATAGATGAAACTGACATGACATTGTTTCATGACATTATTTTTTTTCTAGGCGTGAAAGAAAATCAAACCCTAGTTTTATGGTAGGAGGGTTAAAAAAAAAATTCTGTTCAAGAGACTAAAAACTGATCTGGTCTTAATTTAAGTCTAACCTAAACTCAAGTGCCACAAATTACTGGCAAGCTGTCCAGTTATTATATGCTGCTACTTTAATTATGTTTCTTTCTAATTTTTATCGCAACATGCTTACTGACACAATGGGGGGGGAAAAAGTTATTTACTCAAAAATGACCAGGAGAGGGCGACAAAACACAACTAACCTGAAAGAAAAACATTAAGTGGTCTTGTAATGCAATCAAAGAAGCAAACTTAAGAACAAAAAAACAATAATTAGATGTTAGACGTCTTGATTATTAGATGTTGTTAAATGTTTTCCTTCTGAATGGATCAAGCAATCAGGGCAAGACTTGATGTAATGTTTGCCAGTCTTAAGAGGTTCCTCCTCACCCACAGTTCAAAATAGATCAGGGTTACACTTAAGAGGATGAAGATATTTCATCAGAAAACCAGCACCTAAAACCAGTTAATACACATTTAATATGCTCTCAGCATGTTCAACAAAAGTATGAAACATGACAAGTAATAGTTATACCAAAAAGTGGAGAAGACATGCAGGAGAGGAAATGTAATGAACTGCTCAGTCTTGCTGTTTTGATTTCGAGTTCTTGCTGGACTTTCTCATGTTGACAAGATGTTTTCACTAAATTGCAAACAGTTAATAAAGCCAAGAAACGGGTTACGTGGTGCTCACATGCTGAGTAAAGAAAGCAAATTATTTCAAATCCCTTTATTCTTGGAAGCACAATGTAAAATGCCTCAAATCAATTCAGAGTCAGTACAAATGAACTAATTTAATCCGAAATAAAATAAAATAATTCTACCTGATAAAACACAGCAAAACAAAATGCGAGTTTAAAATGGTGATTCTTCAAAAATCCTACGTCACAAATCCATGCAGAAGAAGCAGAGTGGTCCAAATCAAATCCAAAACATACAGAACATTTAGATTCAATTTCTCCATATTTAGTGATTTGAGATTCAGACTCTCTGTTACTCTGTTGGGAGTAACAACACCAACAGAGTCCATTCAACAAGCCAGAAATATTCATAGGAAGAATATGATGATTATTACCGTTCCCTGATGTTCTCACCAGATATTGTGGACAAGAAGTCCTTCGCAATACCTGAGATTCAATATATGGAGCAGATATATAGTCACATCCAACAAACTCGAACATGTGTTCATGTTGTCTGTCATTATTATGACACTTATAGTTAGCAACTAGAAATAACTGTGGTATCTCTAACTCACCTAATAGTATATAGAGAGTATATATATATAGTATCTAGAGTATCTAGTATATAGAGAGACAGAGAGCTAGATTCTGTCTTGCTCTTCGGTAATTTATTTCTGTAGTTTTACATAACTGCAGATGAAGTTTTTTCTTTCAGAACAGTCTCTGCTGGTCCAGTTTGCTGTGTTATTCTTGGAGACGGTCCCACAGTGTTGCCACTGGCTCGGACAGTCCGGCAGCATCTCCTGTTGGTCCAACGTCTCTCCGTCGGACCACCACCACTCCCCTCCCAGGAAACGCAGTCCTGTCCAAACCTGGTAGACGTGGGCCAAGATTTCAGCAGCAATATCAAAAATAAAATCCTCAACATATTTATGGTCTGGTTATTGCAAAAGCAGCAAGTGACAAAATCAGCCAAACCTCTTCACTGGTGGCTCTGTAGATCCGGTCTCTGACGTAACTAAAGTCAGTTGGGCTTGCGACGCTCAGGAGGTCGTACTGATAGGAGGCGGATGACATTTCCCTGCAGTGATCCAGGGCTTCCTCCCAAGCCTTGTTCTCAGTGGACAGCACCAGATTGTCGTCATAGCAGACAAATGGAAGAGTGTCAGAGCAAAGAACGCTGGCCCACTTTTTATTTGAACTATTATAAGAGCCACAGCTGTAGTGGTTTTGTTTTTGATTGCCCCAGAAACTGCTCTCTGAAACATCCTCTCCTGTCAAACCTTCACCGGTTCTGAAAAAAACAAAATTATGTAAAATTAGTTTCTGTTATAAACATAGGGATTGCACCAAAAAGGAAACTCACTTCACATTGATCCACCTCCAGACTGACTGTTGCTCAGGATCCTTATGCAAACCAATCCAGACTTCAGTCAGTTGTTCATCCTTCAGCCACGTAGTCAGCAGGTCCGGGTCTATTATGTCCCAAGTAATCATGTCTATGTGGTTCGTCTGGCAGAACTTTCTTGCTTCGGTCCATGTCAGCTGCTGAGAAAAAAAGTAAATGGTTTTTTGGAGCGTGGTTTCCATCTGAAGCGCAGCGTTAAAAAGGAGCAGCAGCATCAACTCAGGACGGCCGTTCCTCCCCATTTCCTGTCCCGTTGTGTCAGCAGCCGGAGAGAAAAATGTCAATTTATACCAGTGTGGAGATCAGCGTCACTTAGACACGCCTTAGTGAATCCAGCTGACCAGTAAAAATATTTCCCCACCTGCTGTTGGAGAAATGTAACTAACACTGGGGTCATACTTTCCTGCTGTACACCAAATATATTCATTTAAAATTTGCTTAATTAATCTTGTCCAGTTTCAAGAAGAACAATTAAATTGGTCTTTTCTGGACAAATATTTCCGTTTGACGTTTCATGAAGCCTGTTGTCTTTTCGGCTGTCTTTATTCGTCTTCATTCTCTGTAACGCCACACATTTTTCAGCAGATTGTTTCGGTTCGTATTCAAATCCATTTCAGTCACGCAGGAGCAGAAACCACATCAACGTGAGTTGATTTGTGAGAAACACTGATGGAGGGATTAAACATAATCAATCCTATTAATTATTTAGCTTTTATATGTGAAAATAATGTCGAATGAACAAATAAAACAGATCCAAATGCAGTCATGCATGTTTCAGTAGGTGTCGATTTCATTGGTTTGGTGACTTATTCAAATTGTCCTCATTTACAAAGCATGGCTGCTAGGAAAATCTGCCTCCAGGTAAATGATCCAATTTGACATGCTAATTAGCTTAGCCTTATTTGACATAATAAAAACAGGTAATATATATATATATATATACATGAAAACAATACACACACGTTTGTATTTTTATCCATAGTAGAATTTTGCATTGACTTCGATTCTTTGCAACAACTTCATTTGTGCTTAACCTGACTTTTTCCCTAAGCCCAAACATTATTAGTCTTTTCTTGACCCTAACCTTTACCCAAACCTGATTTACATCATATCTCTAAACCCCTAACCTTTAACCCTAAACAAGGAGGGCTACCATATTAGGGCCAGTCTTTGGTCGGCCATAAGGCCCATCGGTCTCCAGAAGGTTATTAAAAATGCCAGAAGTGATCCTAAATATGATAGCTGGAGAAGTACACACACACACACACACACACACACACACACACACACACACACACACACACACAGACGCACACGCACGCACAAAGCAACACAATTGAAGGTTTTGTACCCTTAAATGAAATGATTATTTTCAGAAGGATTTCAGCCATTATATAACATAGAATTTGGATAATGAAGTTGTTTATTTGCTTCTTGGATTTATTTGGATGGTTTGTCGATTTAAAGTTTCGGATGAGACCGTGGTTACTTCTGATTGCCACCAAAGTATTGTTTAGATGAAACCATCAGTGATGCACTAGTCAATCGGCCAATTTTCTTTGACAGGTCCTGATTACAGCAGATCAAATGCTAAAAAACAATTTAGAAAAAAAAAAATCTGAATAAGTTTCTCAATCTGTAAAGACACAGAAATGCCCTTTGATTTGCTCATATGGGACCAGTTGAAATCACAGAGAAGCTCCCAGAACTATCACAGGCAGACAAGCAGTAACCATAACTATCATGAAATCTGGTCCATGAATTTCTGTCCTCCTGTGCAACAACAGCACAACAGAAACACTTAAAAAATCTAATTATATACAAAAATCCAGATCCCAGCCATATGCCATGTTCTGTCTTACAGTAGACGTCATTTTTGCGCAGTATTTAATTCAAATTGTCTGCATTCAAAATAGTCTTTGGGCTTGTGCGCCAGAGATCGGGCTACATGTAAAACACTTCATTTGAATCTTTGAAAGACATGCTGATGAGAAAATGAGAAAGTAATTCTCAATTGCTTGTAAAAATGTTAAACCAATGTGTTTTAAACAAATAAAACAAAAATCGATTAATATGTCAAAGTTGGTCTGAATCCTTGAAATCAATCCAAAATAAATGTTACTACACATGAACGTATGTGTAATTAGCAAATTTTGTCAAAGATCAGTAAAAGAGACAGCCTGAACGCTTCTTCTCATTGCTAGGATTGTTTATTGTTTCTGAAATCCTCATGATCCGAATAATACAGCCTTAAAAATGTGTTTAATCCCCATTAATATTTGGTTGTGTGTCCCTGAGATGTCTGGTTGTTCTCAAGACACATAAGCAACATAAGACACATTGTTGGTTTTCTTCTTTAATTCAGTCAATATTACAGCTTTGATATATCTAATTATCACACTAATATTATAAGAATGCAGTGCATGCAAAAAAAACAACAAACAAACAAAAAAGGTAAACTGAAGATTCAAGACCAAGTTGCAAACTTTAGTTTAATGCTAAACGTTCATTCACACAATTTTAATTTCGTTAGATTGAAATCAAATAAACTCTGTTGATTTCAGTCCAGTTCTATTCAAATCATTTCCCTTCAGGTCATTTTTATATATATAACTTTCATTAATTCAGTCCAGTTCAAATCAGACTGAGTCAGTTCAGTTCAGATGAACTCAACAAGTTTTGATTCAGTGTAGCCAAACTAAATGAAACTTAACTGAGTTGTATTTAATAAAGCTGAAATCTGCACACAATAGAAACAGCCACGCTCACTCTAGAGAGACCAAGTCACCCAACATGCCCATATCAGAGTGTCCTTTGAGGACGCCTGCTGGAAGAACATGAAAAGTTATTGTTGCAGAAAGTCTTACCCACTGTGCCCCAGTGCAGCCGCATGAAAGAAACCAACGGGTCACAGTTGATGACATAAGTCAAGCTTGCTCCCAATGAATGTTCATCCAAATAATGCTTCTCACCCCTAAGTACATGCAGGTGATATAACCTCTCTGATCTCCCTGTGTGAGTTAAGAAAATGTCATTTTGGACATTCCTGAACTTTTCTAATAAATACGATTCGTCTATCGGAACAAAAGCCTGCGTGTGCAGAAAGCAAGCATGGACCTAATCAAATAGCACACTTTCATCCCGATTTACTACTTGATTTACTACTTATTCATAAGAGCAGATGAAGTTTCTTCTTTCTGAGCAGTCCCTGCGGGTCCAGTTAGTTGTGTTATTCTTGGAGACGGTCCCACAGTGTTGCCACTGGCTCGGACAGTCCGGCAGCATCTCCTGGTGGTCCAACGACTCTCCGTCGGACCACCACCACTCCCCTCCCAGGAAACGCAGTCCTGTCCAAACCTGGTAGACACAAGGCAAGAATTGAAGAATATCTAAATGAACACGCACACACTGCAAAAACACAAAATATAGTATTTTTGGTCTAGTTTCTAGCGCGAAGGTCTTAGTATGCTTGAAATAAAACAAAACTAACTTACATTTTTCAGCAAGAAGTAGTAACTTGTTTTAAGTCGATCCTTTTGTAATTTTGAAAAAAAAAGTACTAGTTTCACCAGCAGATAATTTTGCTTGCTATATAGGAAAAATGTCTTGTTATAAGTGAAAGAATCTGCCAGTGGAACCAGTTCTTTTTTTCATCAATATTAAATTGACTCAAGACAGGCTCCTACGCCTTACTGAAATGTCACATTTAAGTTAGTTTTGTATTATTTTAGGTGTACTAAGATGTTTGACCTTGAATCTAGACCAGTGTAGCTACTCTTGTTGGGGTTGAAAATGTTGCGGTTTTGCGTAAGAAGCTTCAGACCTCGTCGGTGGTGGCTCTGTAGAGCCGATCGCTGACGTAGCCGTAGTCAGACGAGTTGGTGACGCTCAGGAGGTCGAATTTGAAGGACTTGTTTGTCATTTCCCTGCAGTGATTCAGAGCATCCTCCCATGTTTTGTTCTCAGTCACTACAACCAGGTTGTCAGCGTAGCAGACGAAGGGCTTCTCCAAAGAGCAGAGGGAGCTTTCCCACGTTTTGGTGAGGCTGTTGTAGGAGCCACAGCTGGCGCCGATTGCCTGGGCCAAACCCCAGTTCCTGCTGCGAGAGACGTCATCACCAGTCAAGCCTATACCAGTTCTGAAGGAAAAACACAGAAAGAGTTATCTTCAGCATTTTGTCACAGTGAACATTTTATGTCATTGAATCATGGAGACTCACTTCACATTGATCCACCTCCAGACCAATGACTCCTCAGGATCCCTGTGTAAACCAATCCAGACATTAATGAAGCCTTCTTCCAGCAGCCACGTCGTCAGCAGGTTTGGGTCCACCGTGTCCCAGGTGACCAAGTCTATATGGTGCTTCTGGCAGTACTGTCTTGCTTTCTCCCATGTCAGCTTCTGAGAAGGAAAGAAAATAGTTTTTTCAACCTCGGCTTCCGTCCAGGCCACAACGCTAAGGAGGAGGAGAAGCGCGAGCGCAGAGCAGCCGTTCCTCTCCATCTTCACTCCTGTTGTCACGTCAAGTCAGATATGAGATGTTTCGGTGCTGGAGAGAAGCCTGGTGTCATTTTATACCAGCGTACAGGTCAGTGTCACTTAGACACACCTCAGTGCATCCAGCAGATCAGCGGCACCGCTTCCTCGTCTGCTTTTGGAGGGAAATCACGACACGAGTAACATTTACATGGACGCGGGATTTGGCTTCAGGAGGACAGCGCGGATTAAAATTTGACCCTTCTTCGGATTTCACCGGTGCATTTCCAAATGAATGAATAAACACGCCATCGAACAGCAGTGTTTATGGTCTGCATGTGATTTGGTTTTGCCTCCGTGCTGGTGGAACATAACCAGGAATAAACAGGCCTGGTTTAGATTTTGAAATAAATGAATGCAAATTTATTTCAATCCGGTTGTAATGTGGTCTTACAAGATTGTGAGATCTGACATGATTGTGTTTTATTCGTATTGTCCTAATTAAAAAGTGTTTGTTTGAGATGATGAGAAAATGTGCTGTTAAAAGCTTCACTATGATGTATTTTTTATTATTATTTTTATTACTTCATAAGATTGAGCAACACAAATTAGTGCAAACCTATAAGGTGGATGGAGAAGGAAATATGGCAACTTTTTGATGCACACTGTAAAATGTAAAAGTAAAGTGTACTCAAAAAGAAAAGTGACCTGAACTCATTCCAGCTTACTCTGTTGACTATACTAACTTAAACTTAGCAAAGACAACTTTCTACTGAGGCAAGTAATCAAACTCATCAGCAGCAAGTAACCCGAACTTGGAGTTATGAGTGAGCAAAACGCATCTGCATAACCAGCAAAAAACTCGGCATCATTCGGCAGCTCTCGTTGAACGCACATGCGCATTGGACACTGACGAGTGACGACGTGTTTGAAAGAAGCTCCAAACTGTCAACAATACGGCGGTTGCTGCAGCTAAGTTTTGTCACGGTAAGTCCCACTGTTTTTTAGCAAACTTATATTCGTTATCTCGGCCGTATAATTCATCCGTAAGTCCAGGTTTTGAGGTTAACTTTATGTGTAATGATTTAGCGATGCCTGGGACTAACGTTAGTCGAAAATATCATGTTTATTTAGTGGCAACAAGATGGAGCGGCAGTGCAAAAAAGCTGTCCGGGGCGCAAAACAAAAAAAGGAAAAGGGATAAGGATAAAGATGTTGACGGGTTAAAAAGCCGCTTTACTGTTATAGAAGGCTTATGATGAGTAGACTGCCATAGGTGGGACAGCTGTAAACTGTAGGAGAAGCAGCCGTGATGAAGAAGTGTAGGGTCACCAGATTTGGGTTTCTGAAAAGGAGGACACTTCTTTTTTTGTTGGGGGGGGTAGAATCGGCGGACACACGGGTAGAACCAGCGGTAGCACAAGAAATCGGTAGACATGTACACACATGTGCTACCGGTTTCTTTGCCATACAAAGAAACCTGGAATGGAGTAGTGGAACGGAGTGGCAATGTAATCACAATGCACTGTAAGCTATGTAATGTGTTTTGAGGCAGTTGACCAAAATCCCTAACGATTTTTAAATTCCCCCCGGACATTTTTTTAGGTCTGAAAAGTAGGACATGTCCGGGAAAAAGAGGACGTCTGGTCACCCTAAAGAAGTGTTATGTTGATATGTAATTGTGGTGTTGCTTCTATTGTTGTTAGGACTGCGAAGACCCAGACGTGTCTCACACCCCCATTGGGATCCTGACCATCATTCCTGAGGACAGGCAGGCCTCCACTGACTCACTGCACCTCCAGTCTTCAAGTACTGCCATCATTTTGGAAGGAAGTCTTGTCATGAATGATCTTGGAAATCTTCCACATGCCATGTGCTTGCTCTTTGGACTTATTTATACTCTGAATTTGGAGTACCCTCAACAACTGAAGTACACCTTTGACTTCATCCAAAGGGTGCTTCTGTCACTTGGACATAAATCCCTAAAACCAAAAATACAATCACTCAAAAATCTTCTGATGCAATGAGTGAATGTGATGTGACATTATGGATCAACGTTGATACCTTTACCCTTATTGGAAAAGTGATTTTTATTTCTTGTTTGATTCTTTTTTTGTTGGAGAGAGCATCATTGCATTTGCAGACTACTAAATGGTTTTATGTTAATGAGGAGAAACATTACTTCACTTCACTACTTCATTATTTACTTTATCAATGTTATGATAAATGTTAGGCTCTAGTATTGAGAATTTAGTTTTTGTTTCACACCAGTCAACAAAGACATTTAAGCAGGGATTCTCAAAGTTTTAAAGACTGAGGGCCATTTGAAGGATTCAATATTAGATTGAAGGCTACCCTAGAAAAAAAGTCATGTCATTTTTTTTCCCTAAAAAAAGTCTGTGGAAAACTTTGTTTCCAGGTTAGTGTGTATGTAACCACACTTGAGAACCTTGTATTTAAGGTAAACTTGTTTAATTATTAAACATTTTTTTCCATTCAAACTGTCTGTTGGCTCTTCGTTCCAATAACTTAACACTTTTGGTTCATCTTACTTGAACATATCAAGGCAATCGGTTTCCTGATATTTTGCAAGTAATGTGAACTCTTAAACGTGTAAGTATAACTTATTTTTATGAGTACTGCTTAATTGACATAACTCACAATTTGAAGTAGTCATAATTGACATTTTATAGTCAACTTTACTAATGATTTTGAGTTAACGGCACTCAAGTTTACTGCCATTGCATGAGTTGTCTGAATGAATATTTTACAGTTAACCCAATTAATGATTTTGAGTTAACGGCACTCAGGTTTACTGCCTTTATCTGAGTGGTCTAAACATAGTTATTTTTAGCAATAACACCTTAAAATGAATTAGCTACTTTACTTGAAGATTTTGAGGCAATCGGTTTCCTAACTTTTTTTAAGTAAAGTGAACTTATTACTTTTTACAGTGCAGCCAAAGATGTAGTTTTTTGAGGGGGGTTATGTCTGTAACAGCTTTATAATTATACGGGTTATATTTTTTGCCAATTAGCTCAAGATCAGTGAGTCTGCATGGAGGGTTGTCTGTGAATCAGATTCTAAGTTGGACTTGGCACTTTAACTGGGCCCTTTAACACATGAATGTGGTCTGAATCGTGCTATTGTGACTGGTGTTCCTGTGGGAAGGTGAACTTTCCCCCCAATCTCAAGTCTTTTGGGATCGAGTTCACTATAAAGGAGTCTTCTCGAGGCAACTGGATGCACTCCGTTTTACTCAGAGGTCTGGATAGAAATTCAATAGAAATTTCAACAGTTTCGTTTGTGAGCCTATCAGATAAAATCCCAATAAAACCAGAGATTTGTGAAATTTGTGGTGTGATGAGACAAAATGTGAAAGAAAAGAAAACGCTCAGGCAGCACTGAAACCTTGGTACTGTAAATAAACAGTAAGTCATGAACAACGTCTGGGTAACTAACTCAACTGTAATGTCATCTAAACGACAGAAAACAATTCAAAGACATATTTTATGATGATTGTATTCTTTGAATTGGCTCAAACAATCAATTATCTACAAACTGATGACAGACTCTGGTCCTTCTGATCACAAAGACGGTCAGCATCAGAGGTTTCTACTTCAATACAATAATATTGCATTTTCCAATACAGCAGGTGAACACAGTATATCTATCATATTCCAACTTGTGCATCAGAGAGATTATAGAGCTTAGCATGTAAACAGCAACGTCTATGATAGGCAAAGAGAAGTTAAGCCAATCAAATCTTGAGCATTTCCTCCATATTTGATTCAAATTTACCGAACTCGACGTAGTCTTGGAGGTCTGACGGGCGATATCAAGCTACATGTAAAACGCAGGATTTGAATTTTTCAGAAGACACGTGGATGATCGAGTGCCTCATTTGCTTTTATTGTAATGAGGAAGTTTAGATTGCACAAAAATGTTGTAGGAAATATGAGTATAAGTGAACTGTTTACCAAAGAACTTTTGCTGAAATTAAATTAAACAATTTGTGCTTTTAAATTTCATATGGCGTGTGTATAGTGGCGTTTGTCGTTTTGGACATCTCTGTCAAAGTTCTATGATTAAAAACCTAATTTTTCCCTACTTTTTATTGTAAGTGGGGAAAATACACCTAATTAAAGTCTTTGTAAAAATAAAATGCTAGTACCTTCTCATTAGTACAAATAGAACCAGTAGTTTATATATATTGATAACTACCCTTTAAGCCTCTGTGATCTGTACAGAAACATAAAACCCAGGCACATATTTCTGATGCTACCAGCTTAGTCATCCGCTGCTGTTTGATGGTAATACCTTCTTTATCCAGCAGATGTCGCATCCTTCTTATGATTAGAAGAAGGATTACATACACACACACACACACACACACACATATATATATATATATATATATATATATATATATATATATATATGTATATATATATATATATATCACATATCGTTTTATGTGTGAACAAAGCGGTTCATCCACTGTCAAATTTTAAATGGTACTAATCAGTACAACTATGTGATACTTAAGTATTGATATTTTGAAGCAATACTCATAAGCCTTTTTTTTGTTTTGCTTTGACATCATCTTCAAGCTTTCCAGGATTTGTTTGTCAGCCACAAAATTTGCTTTAAACTCTGCATCTTTTAACCCTTTCAGTCAATTTTACACACAAACTAAACATGACAGATTGATTTCTTCACCTACATTTAATCCATTCTAAAGAAATGAAGCTGGACCAAGAAAGAGAAGTTAAGGGTTTTTTCAAACTTTATTTTTATCATCTCTTGACTCATAATTAGAGCAACAGTAGGTCTGCCGCTCACGTTCCTCCTTCCTCTGGTGACGAAGCTTTTAAAATCACACTAACAGTGACATGGATACAGTAGTTACCATAGTAATCAGTCATAATTACACATCTAAATCAGCCGTGGGAGTTGGAGAGGGGGAACACGGACACAAATACTTTCACCGAATTGCCGCCTTGTCATTAAAGGAAAACACAGATGAACTCAAAACACTCAAACACACATTTGCTGCTGCCTACATATACTGTAGTAGAGCTAAAGGGGTTGAAGATGCTAGGATTTGGCTATGGGTGGGGCTTTTGTGTAAAAGAGAAGGGAAGGATTCATGATGGTTAGCGGTGGTCCCTTTGCTCACTTCCTCTCAGGACAGGAAGTGTCTACTCCTTGGAGTACATGTACAGCAGCAGGTCGGCAACACGGTTGCTGTAGCCGTACTCATTGTCATACCTGGAAGGAAAAACAAAGGTAAGTAAAGTTGACTTTAATTTTAATTTTATTTCAGTGCATCTCATTAGATTAGGAAGGATTCTTTCTCTGCAGGCTTAGCATATGTTAGAAACTCACCAGGAAATGAGTTTGACAAAGTTGTCGTTCAGGGAGATGCCGGCGCCAGCATCGAAGATGGAGGAGTGGGTGTCTCCAATGAAGTCAGAGGACACAACCTGGCAAACACCAACGTTATAGATTACAAACAGATCTCAGTTTTATATGAATAAAGAGCTAAAGGTTCAGGGAAATACCTGGTCTTCAGTGTAGCCCAGCACTCCCTTCATGGGTCCGTGTGCGGCCTTCTTGACGGCCTCCTTGATCTCGGCGTAGGATGCGGACTTGGACAGACGGCAGGTCAGGTCCACAACGGACACGTCCGCCACTGGCACCCTGAAAGCCATTCCTGTCAGCTTGCTAGAAGAAGAGAGAGAGAAAGATTAAACCCTTTTGCTTTGCTGCTTTATGCTTTCTGACAGATTTAGCAGCAGAGCAGTCGTGTACCCGTTGAGGTCAGGAATGACTTTGCCCACAGCCTTGGCAGCGCCGGTGGAAGCTGGAATGATGTTCTGGTGGGCGCCGCGGCCGTCACGCCAGGCCTTGGCGCTGGGGCCGTCCACTGTCTTCTGGGTGGCTGTGTATGCGTGGACTGTGGTCTGCAGAAGGCAGAGTTGACGCCTTTAAGACTACCGGATAACACTCAGATTTAAGGTGAATTATCACCAGGCCTGTTCAGTCAAACTCTAGTCTGTCCACCTAGAAAGTCCAGTTTGTTTGGGGAGGTGTGTTTTCCCAAACCAGGTGTGTTTGGGACAACACACACAGCTTGTTTGTTTGTTTATTGGTGCATATTAAAGTTCGATTGGTGCGCATCAATAGAACATTGATACGGTGAACTCTGGTCCTCTAATAAACCAAGGTCTCGGTTTGGTTCCAATGAACTCCTGTACATATGTGAACACCAAGCAGATGGGAGACCACTCCAGAAGCAGAAAGTGGACTATGGCAAAGGGGATTCTGGGAAAATACCACCAAAACACACAAGTCTAACGCTAGCAGAAAAATTTGTCTCAGTCTTTGATCAAAGACAAAAAAAGAAATTCAACAAAAGCTAAAATTGGTTGCCATTCCGTGCCATTTTGTTCCCATTTTGCAAATAAAAAAAAGAATTTGTGTGCAGTGTCTTTTGGCTCATTTGACACAGTGCAATGTGAAAACTAACGCACCGGCTGAAAATTTAACAAACAATGCAACTTTGGTCCCCAAACAAACCGAGTTTACCGGACTATCAGGTGTTTCTTACCATGAGAGCCTCCTCGATGCCAAAGTTATCGTGGATGACTTTGGCCAGGGGAGCCAGGCAGTTGGTGGTGCAGGAGGCATTACTATACAGGAACAGACAAAAACTCATCATTACACAGACAGGCGTGTAAAATACTGCAAGTTAGAAATAACTTGATTCCAGGGGATCGTTACCTGACGATGGTCATGGAGGACGGGTCGTATTTGTTCTCGTTAACTCCCATGACAAACATGGGGGCGTCAGGTGAGGGGGCGGACACGACCACACGCTCTGCTCCCCCCTGGATGTGAGCCTGAGGTTGAAATGTGATGAAAACACAGGTTAGAAACCGAGCCATCCCTCCACGCCGTGTCCTATCCGCTGAGCGTTTCTTTGTGTGTACGTACGTTGGCCTTCTCCAGGCTGAGGAAGACTCCAGTAGACTCGACGACGTATTTGGCGCCGGAGCTGCCCCAGGGGATCTCAGCAGGCTTCATACTGGAGGAAACAGAGGAGACGGCGACAAATGAATCAGTGTTGGCCCCGTCAGTGTGAGAAAAGTAGATCCTGTCCACTGTAATTTAGCGTTCAGGTTCTTGGCGTGTAAACTGAGAGGAAGGTTTATGTGTCGTGAAGCTGGAATGTCTCCTCTATAACCATCCTGTCGGTTTCCCCACCGCCGGAGCTGAGACTCTGAAACACAATGAGCTAAACCAACAGCTGCCGCAGACAGTGAAGCAGAAAGCCTCATTACAATGCCAGGAATTCGCTCAGACGCATAAAAAAAAAACAACACAAAATTCACACACAAAAAAAATCTGTTTAAAACAATAATCACACTGTATGCTAAGTCCAACACCACATCAGCCTCCTGGGATTTGCAGATGTCAGGAAGTCTGAAGGAGAATCGAGCGTCTTCACTTACCACTGGAAAACAGAGATGGCTTTCCCATCAACGTAGAGCTTGCCACCATCATGGGAGACCTCGCCATGGTAACGACCGTGGGTGGAGTCGTACTTGAACATGTAGACCTGTGAATAGGAGGGCGGGAAATAACGAGTCACGGCGAAAAGTTTCACAAGCTGTAGTTTTTTTTTACGTGAACGATCTTTCCATATAAAACTAATATTAACCTACAATAATACTTGGAATAGATAAATATGCATGCATCACTTTTAGCCATTGTCATTTTCTTACAATATTTGACATTTAGCAATATTAGGTCAAGACCTACACATTTTAAACAGCGTTACTAATAATAAAAAAAAACATCTAATATTGGGGTTCAGAGAGTTTTAGATATAACTTTAAAATAATAATTAAATTGATAATGAAAAAACAGATGGTCTAAATACACAGTTTAGTTACTCTCACTAAAATTAAGCTAAATGCAGTGGTTTGGTACACTTGATTCTGACAGTGTTTTTCCTTCCAGTTGTGCCACAGCTGGATGGCATGTGTGAGATCAAAACCCTCCTTGGTGGGTAGTTACTGAAAGTCCAGACCTCCAGTCACTTTAACAAGCTTCGTCACATTAAACCGCCTCTCAATCCTTTCATTAAGAAACCCACATTTAACTTTCTGTTCTTCCCTCGACTCCTTGAGAAACGTCTTTGTTCTCTGCCAGCAGCTTAACTAACATAATGCAACATCACTTTGCTGAAGTTACTGCTCAGATATTCTGGTTTTATCTCTTACGTCTAATTGAATAGAATAAGTCTCGCCAACATTTCCGATGTTCAGCATTTTGGCCACAATGACGGTAATTAGTGAAGGTGTGTTTCTATTCCTTTTTTGAAACATTTTTTAATCACATTAACTTCTATTTTTTTTCTTACTTTTTCTGTTTAATTCAGAATTATTGTTATTATTACATGCCAAAACATGTTCATTGTTCATTCCACATGCCGCCATCATTCCTGTGTAATTACAGTGTTCTTCTGACTGCGAGCCAGCCGCCACACACACACACACACACCCCTACACACACACACACACACGCCTACACACACACACATACACCCCTACACACACACACACCTGCCCCGTCCTTAAATGAAACATTCCTTCTTCATAGATATGTCTCAGAATAAAATGTAAGATTTTTTTCACACCAGATCCGATTTTAATCTTTTTTTTTTTATCATTTTTTTTTCCACTAAAGACAGAAAACATTTTCAAAATGAGGCTCTTATTTCTGTATGTAGTTGTACGAGCATTAAGGCCAGGCACAACATTCCTCGTTTATTTTTCATGTTGCAGTTGTCATAAAATTAAGATTTTTTTTTGCATTATTTCAGATGTATGATCATAAGATTCTTTCTTATAACTAAAAATATCATAAGCTGGCCCAAATACGACCTACATTGAAAGTCCAAATAAATATAAATAGAAGCTGTAAAACACGCTTGTCAAACAAGATGGCGGCCTTGGGTATGGTGACTCTGAACTACAGAAGCCCAAAGGGTGCATTGGTGAGGAAAAAAAAAAGATTTTTCAAAAATAAATTAATCTTCAAAATCCAAAAAATTGATTAATGACTGAAATTGCACATCCCTAATTCTTTATGAACATTTGGACTTCTTCTTACCAGGCTGGCAGCAGCTAATCTGACCTCTGACCTCAATCTGTCCCTCGGTCACGTCGCTCTCCTCATCCTCAGACGATGAATCCCCTGAATGGCTAATTCTCCCTCCTTCTCCGGCCCTGAAGCTACTCCAGCAGGTTGTAGGGTAAACAGTTAGTTTGACATATTTTTCTGTGTTTTTCCTGCTTTGTTCTCACCATTCCACACATTTGTCTGAATTCGACCAGCCGCCGGTGCCAATCACCACCCCTGGTTCTAAGTATGGGACTCTTCCACATCTCTGCTTTAATCACACTTTCACTTTTGCAGTGAAAGTGTGATAACATGCTGTAACCCGACAAGCAAAAAGATCTCTCACCATGTACTGCAGGTCGATGAAGGGGTCGTTGATGGCTACGACTCTGATGCCCTTCTGGAGGCATGCCCTCAGGACCAGGCGGCCAATGCGACCGAAGCTGCGGCGATGGGCAGATAGATGTCAAACACCAATTTCTAAATCTTTATCAATGTTAAATAATAGTTGTCATGAAACATATGAACCTCAAAAATGATGCTAAAAGGTAAACTCGACTGCACATTTAAATACTTTCCCTGATGTTGGGGACAAACGTGACGGTGTCAGAAGGGGATATGTCACGGATAACTCTGAGAAATGACCATCACCACTTGACCCTTTCCTTTTCCTGACAGTCACTTCTGATCCTGCTTATAAAACATGAGGTTCAGACTCACCCATTGATTCCAACACAGAGGTCTGACATGGTTGCTGTTTCTTAGGGGCTGTGGAGTTACCTGCACAAGAAGAAGAAGAAGAAAAAAAAAAAAGCCGGTCAGAATCAACACAAGCCAAATGATTGACGTAAAGTAACCTAAAATGTCAACATTTTAACAACATTCGGAGTTTAAACAACAGACATCAGGGGTGACAAAAAAAAAAAAAAACACAAGCAAGATGATTTGTGAGGGATTTAACAAAAGGGACGATCTTAAACGAGTTTAGCTAATATCAGGTCGGACTGGTAAATCGTGTTGGTGGTACCAACCCATAAACTCTGTTTTCTACACAACAAGCCTGAGTAATATTATGAAAATAAAAAGAAAACAGTGAAAAAAATTACAGATTGTGTGGATAAAGGTGAATTCTGAGCCGCATGGACTATTTGTGAAACTGTAGAAAATTTAGTTTGTTTATATGAAATCTGTATTTTTCTGCGATCAGGTAGGCTGAAACTCCACAGATTCAAGTTAAGAGAGAGCCAACAGCAACATGCAGTTGTCATCGTATCTCTAAAAATCATCTCTGCAATCACGCAGAGGAACGTGCATTAGAAATGAGCCATGCAGAAATCTTCCTTTCGTGTCATTTCTGATGAAAATACAGCGCCTGAAGTTTCTCTGTGCTGCAAGAGCTGCTGCAACAGGCCGGCAGCAGCTGAAACCTCGATACAACCAGGTTCTGCGGCTCTGGTCGACATCGACGAAGGAGGTAAAAACACAGGCCATTAAAATCTGCGTTTCCCCAGCCTGCTCTGCTGAGGCGTGGAGGAGCTGCACCATGCAGGGACATGTTTAGAAAACAAAGCGATCCGAAGGCCGGGAGAAAGCGGCTGGTATGCAACGCAGCGAAGAGACGAGTCCGCCAGCCCAGCAGAGGGGAAGGTCTGGCTGTGACACAACTATTCAACCTCCTTCTCTCTCTGCTTTTCCTCACTGTTTCATACAGTTCATGCATCTGGAGGATCAACCACCTTCATGTCCCTTTTGTTTCAACTCTAAGCAGGACTGCATCTTCTTCAAATAATGGAGATTGTAGCATAATCTGATAAGTATTCATGGTATTCCTTAATATTTCTGCTTATGAGTTAAATACAGATGGTTATATTATAGTAGGTGACAAAACTTTTGAGGAAATCATGTGACCGCATGTGACCCATTTAGGGCTAAACACATGAAATGCTGCAGTGCTGCAACAGCTGCAAATGAAATGCAGTAATAAATTGGCCAAAGCCTGCAAATCAGCCAGTTTGCCTTTATCTGCAGATCAAATTATTACAAATCTTTGGGGGGTTTCCCCCCCTCTTTTTATTCATTGCATCAAGAAGCCTGATACACTTTGAGTTTAGTAAAGATCAGATTCATCTATCAAAGAACCTGAAGTTTAGTCCACAGAATAAAAACTAAGTTATTTAAAAGAATAATGAGCAGGTCAGGCATTTTAGAAAGCTGAAAAACCGGCTTGAAAAAAGCCTGATTAGTGCGTCTGTAACAGAAAACTATATTAATATAGCAACGATATGTGTCCAGAATACTTCAACTTGGTGTGTGTGTGTGTGTGTGTGTGTGTGTGTGTGTGTGGAACAGGTAGGGTGGCACCGACTTGTCATTTTCAGCCACTCTAATCTCCTAATCTGTTGTGTGTTGGGGCATTGGGGACAAGCTGTCAATCCGCTGAAATGCATTGTGGGAGTACTTTAAATAGACTGCAGGGGTAACCAGATTACAATTCATGAATTTTTGCCTCACAGAACAGCACACACAATGATGATATCTGGAGTATCCTGTGACCGTAATGACACCGTTACTGTACTTCTTCACACCTGGAGTCAACTATTGAACTGCTATTAACTGTTATGTTCTGTCTGATTGATCCAAAAGGGTCTTTATGATCTTGTTTCTGTGCTTTATTCTGTTTTTTCTTCAAGGTAGAGCAGCCATTTTATGTTCTGCAGCCAGCATCCATAACACAAGGTCACTAAAGGAGAGACAAACAGGAGAGTGTGTGTGTCCAACATGACAGATCTGTTTCCACTTTGTGTTTTCTCAAAATTCAAGGGTAGCTTTCCTCCTCCTGTAATCTGCTTCCTCTCCTCCTGCATGGATACCAACGTCTCACTTTTCTCTGCACAGAAGCAGTTGCCCTGGGTTCCCAGAACAAAATGGCCGCTCTGCTGACAGCCGATCCGACAGTGTGTGGTCCGTTCTGCGTCTTAAAGCAGGTGGAAATTTCTGCTGAACAAGAAGCTGGATCTCAAACTTGTGGCTCCAGATGTGGAAAGTTTCATAATATCACCGCTTCCCAGATGAGGCGATACGCCGAGGCACGTCATGCATGTAAACCTGCACACGCTTGACGAAACAATCCCGTTTGTGTCCTTCAGTGTTGCCCCGAGGACGTTTGAGGGATTGGCAAATGGAAAGGCACGGAGGAAGGAGGATGGAAGTTGCAATAGTTGGTTTAAGTGGTTTGCAAAAAGGAAGAATTTCTCAACTAATAGACAATAATTGCAAAAAGTAGAAGCATAGATGCAAATCTCTTTAATAGGGTAGTAATGGAGTTCTGTTTTGCAGAAAAGTTTCTCACATCATGTTTGGATGCAGCCAATAAATGGGGATTCAACAATGCAATTTGATTGCATTGTTGAATCCCTTTTAAAGTCAGCTTGAAAACCTCAAATGAAACCTAAACGCAAACCAGAGTTGCAAGTGGTGTAAACTATTTATGCTTTTTTTCTATTAAAGATGCAATTATCAGACCTTTTTCTGCCCTGATGGCTTAACTTTATAAGAGTTTACTAAACTAGTTAGGGGTCATACGTCTCGATGCATAAACAGGAATAATCTGGTAATTAAACTTAACCAAGGTTAAGTAAGCTCAAAGTATAAATGTATCCCACGTTTTATGTAGCAAGCAGATATAAAAAGTTCCAAGGGTTATCTTCACTGTAACTTCACCCTGAAGTTGTGCCTCTTTTCAACAGGCGGCACAGTCAGCCGCAGTCTGGTGTTCGGACTGCACTCACTCTGAACCGCTCACAGAGACACCATTGTGTGGTGGAGAGCAGCGACGTAACACACTGATGGCTGCAGCTTCCAGTCTGCTGGCACTCATTAATATGTTAGAAGAGGAGGCAATTAAAAAACAGGACAAAATAACCAAAACTCTGCAAGATATATCCTGTTATTATGTTTTGTTCTGGAGTTTCCTCCATAGGGAAGGACAGGAGGGCGAAGAAAATCCTTCAGTTCAGATCTGACAATGAAGGCGGGTCAGGAAAATAAGACAAAGCTTCAGGGTATCATTTACTCCAACTGAAAGTAGGTCCAACTAAATGATTAAGGTAAGACAAAAAAAAAGAGATGTGGATCAGACTGAATTATGGGAAATGTAGTACAGCAAACTCAAACATGGAAGAAGCAACAACAACTTTCTACAGCATTTTACTGATCTTCCATCTGATCTGCACAAGTCTGTCCCAGATAACCCCCAATTTTCTGATGCATTTCCCCTCTTCTGTCTGACCCACAACTACTCCGACACGACTTCTCTCATGACCCCAAATCCAGACGCAATCATTAAAATTCAGTGAGCCCCTGTAGCTTAAATTTGACCCCTCAGCGGCTGCTGAGTCTGAATCTCTTGTTTTTGCACAACCTCCCCTCCCCCGAGCTCTGGCCCATTTTCAGCTCACAAACAGCAGGAGGGACCACTGGGGGGGAGGAATGACTCATAACCAGTGACCAAAAAAGGTTAAAGTCACCAGACTGCATCAGGTGGTGCAGATACTTAAAAACTGCATGCGCGAGAGGATCAGAGAAAAACGGAATGATGCAGCATTTTCACTCCACTCATTTGTCCTATTTCCTGCAAACCCTATTCCCTAGTTCATCAAGTTGTCTCTTTCCGTAACTTTGCCTCAGTTTATGCACTAGTTGGAGATTTCACAAGGGCGAGTGAATGCGAGCAAGTTGACCGATTGCATCCTCACTTTCCCGCACCAGAGCGCCCCACCCCCCAGCCTTCCTCCTTCGTCCACCCTTGGTTATTCAAACCTTCCCCCAGCTTCCTATTCCTGTCACACCCTCTTTCTCCTCAGTGTTTTTCCACTGCAGTGGGTCGATTGGACAGAGACATTGCAGAACAGCCAATTAGGTAATGTCTTTTCCTCTGTCCTGCCTTTTTCTGAGTTTTGGAGTCAGATTTTTCTTTATCTGCAACAAAAAGGACTTTCCTTTAACTTACAGTTTCTCTCACCTCCTATTCAGCACCATGTCTGCTAGTTTTTTTATTCTCACCTTAGAGATGTCTCTCTGCGGCTTTGAACGAGTCACTCAAATGTTCATCACCATCACATCACTTGTCTAAAATTTGCAAACACAGTCAAACCTTACACGGATGCGTCTGGCTTTTAACTGACCCCACATTGGCTGTGTTTCCTGCTGTAGCGAACCGGTGCTACAAATATTGGTTAAATTAAACTGGCACAATACTAAGAAAAAGCAGATACTGCACCATAATACTGTAAATTGCATTTTTTTTTTAAATAATAAAAAAAGCTACCACATCCAGAAAACTCTGCAGATGTGTCATGTAACAAAATGCAGAAATTCAGGAAGAGGTGCAATTAAGCAAAGGAAATGAAAGAATATGCGCAACAATGTGATGTTTCTCACATTTCTTTGAAACTTTACAGGCTGATTTGGAATATTCCACTGAGAGGATTTTATTGAGCTACGGCGCCATGTGGGATGGCTCATTTCCTAAAAGTGGTGGCAGTTAGGCAAAGGATGCTGAGTCATTCTGAGTCTCTCTTCCTCTCGCTCAAAGCCGAGTCAGCGCTGCTGCATGATGAAACGGGACACTCATACTAACCAAACCCCCACTCAGGGGGGGAAAACCTAGTTAATCTAGAACTAGCTCAGAGGGAAAGAATGAGTCGAGTATGTAAATGACCATTAGTAGGAGGCGTATCTGGGAGCCACGTTCTGAAACTTGTAAAGATGGAAGCTGAAGCTAAAGCTAAAGCTAGGCACTTTCTTGGTGAGGAACTTTTCTGTAAGCATGAGAAAAACCTAATTGCCATCTTTAATCCAGCTGACCAGCAGAGAGCAGCAACTTCATCATTGCTTTACCCTGTGCTTTTGCAGCAAACAGATGTGAGAAAAACACATGCACTTGTAAGAGCCTACAATACCTTTGTACCACCAACCTGCCATGACTGACAGGGACTATTCACATTCTTCAGTGCTGTGGTAGCTTAGGTTAGCTGTGACTTCTCTCATTGGCTAACAGGCTAATTAGTGGTAGTCAGAAGATATTTGTAAGTTTGTAGCCTTTTCTTAAGTATAAGCAGAGTGAGCTAACACAAACTGTTATTATATGTATGAACATCGTTAGCATGAGGAGCCAAATTAGCTAACATGACTTGTTAATATTACTAAAAATGACAAAATAGTTATAAGTTATTGATGTAAATATGTCTTAATGTTCAAAACAGCAAGAGAATAGAAAATATTTACTTAAAGCATAAGGCTTTATTTTCTACTACTACATGCTTGAGGCCTTTACAAGCAAGCTAGGTCACAGCTAATGCTAAGATACTGCTTACTGCCTGCAACCTTCACTTCGGTATGGTGTTAGGTAAGCTGCGACTACAATGTGAAAAATACAAAGTTATTGAGATTAAAAACAGAATGTCGATTAGCATCAGTGAAGCAGCCTGGGGCCTGGTGTGCCCTTCATCATGTCGAGTCATGACCTTCATCCAGTCTGACATGGCTGCATCTTCCTGTAAGCTACCAAAACCACACGACAGAAAAGTATCCATGGTTTCATTTTTCACAACGTCCATTCTTTTATCAGTTTTAATGCAGTAAAAAAAATGCCTAAATGCTTTCAGATAAAAACAAGGCCTCGTCAACAAGCCTCATCAACAGGTCCGTCAAGCGTCGTGTCAAACTGCGGCAGAATCACGCGACACTGCGCCACTTCTTCTCTGCCCCACGGTTGCATCAAAGGAATACAATAATACGAGTTTTAACCTGCTTCCCCCTCTATCCTTCTACATCAAGTCATTCCTAGTCACTTTGTTTCTCGTCACTCTGGCCCCTAAATCCCGTCACTACGGAATCCCATTCATCCCTCGAGTGTGTAACGTCGTCAGACTTCATGGGGAAGAGAAGAGCAAGCACGTAGCTTCATTTATTCATCTCAGTACCAGTGTTATCACTCTGCGTGATGCACGCGTGAAACAATATGACCAAGAAGGCACTCTGTGGGATTCTCCATCACGATCTTTCTTTTTAAAAAACTCAGTGTTTTCAGTATTTTAGCTAAACTAAGGGAGAGATACAGCTTGGTTTTCGTGCAGCGGATTACATAACATGGAGTCCAGCCTACTTCCGCAGATGCAGCGCTGCGAGTTTACAAAGTCACGTTGCTCGCACAGAGTAGTCTTCTACATTTCAACACATTTGTCGAAAATTGGGACGACTCCGCTTCCCAATAAGCACAATTTCCACCGTGGCGCATTTTGAGCGCAAGCGTAACAATATGCAGCAAACCAACTTTGTTATAAGGAGTAAGGACAGTCTCTCTTCCAGATTAAGAGGCCATTGCGCATCTCCTCCCCTTCTCCCGTCTGTCTTCCTACAGGCATCGTTTAAAAGCAAACTGCGAACAGAACTGGTCAGAAAAATAACTTAAGCTATATAGCACTCCTTCACATCCCAATGTAGTCCTTTCTGCACCACAATACCTGATTTATTAACATTGGAAGCGGATGAGAACACATCATGGCCACAAGCTTCCGCAAGTGACGTAGAACCTCTATGGCGATATAGGATTTTTATATTTGAAGGGTTTCAGATAAGAATATTGATATCATGGAAATTGTGTGGAAATTTATTTAGAAATTTAGTTTAGAAACCTAAATGTTAAACCGAGGAGCTCAGACTTACCTCACTGCTGATGCTGTTCGAGTCAGTGTGCGCAGCTCGCCTTTCAGGCTTCACATTTTATACTGCCTGGGTCGCCATAGCGACGTGACGTCACTTCATCCGCCGCTGACAAGATCCATTCTGAACGAGGGACTCCTCACGGTCTCTCTGCAGCTGCTATGGCGACCGGACTGATGGTTTGCCGGTGGTCTGGTTGATCTCATGTTCGCAGAACTTTATCATCTAATAAAGAAAGCCGTGTTTTTTGATGACGGATTATTAAATCAATGGCCGGCGATCAAAGCGGACAGAGACAGGTACCGATGGCAGGATGCCGGAGACCGAATGGTAGAGAATGATGTAATATTTTCTCACATTCTCGTAATAATGAGTTAATGGTACCAAATACTGCTCACATAAAACCTGGAAACCATCACTATCTGAAGACAGACTTATGAAAATGAGCTGCAGCAGGTGGGAATTATAAAAACTATTAGGGTGGTCGTTAGCAGGTTAGACCCTCTGCATTGCATCATACTGTTCAGATTAAACTGCACGGTCAATTTAACCCAGACCCTATTTTGCCTATACTTTCCTAAAGGACTGAATGGATCCCCTATGGGGGTTGTCACGAACACAGACCTTATATGCGGAAGCAGCACTGATGTAAGAAGAAATTTGAAGGTCTAATTTTTCCCTTTTTATACAATATTATTACTATTGCATTTGATTACTGATTTTCACTTATATTTCACTATGCTACCTCTTCTGAATCTGAATTAACGAGTTACAACATTTAATTTCCCTCTGGGATCAATAAAGTGTTTTTTAATTCAGTCTGAATAATTAAAATCACTCTTCGCATTGAGGAAATCAAAGTTTGATTTTCTTCCTCCTTTACCCCCAGCGTCACAACACGTCAGACTCAGAGAAAGCGTACGTGAGGCAGGATGCGTACTGTGGTGGAACATGGGAAATTCCTGCAGTACAACTCACTGCTCTCCCGCTTTCATCATTTTAATGGAGAGTCCAACATTTTATAGCACGACTCGCCTTCTCCTGTTGTACAAAGGAGACACGTCCTCTCAACGCAGTGGCAAAACAAACAAACAAAATCATGAATGTTACCAGTAGAGAGCTACTTGTTTTTCTAAGTTTGGGGTTTGACTCAGACTTCTCTATTTTATTACTGCCACCTACTGGCAGCCAGCATAAACAAATTTATTTCAACAATGACTCAAACCCACGTGGCTGGCATTTAGTAGGCAATGCACATGATAAATATTCCTTAGTATGAGACACAAGTTTAAAAATTTTTAATAAAGCTAGTTTAAAAGTAAGACATCTAAATGTTGGGAGGGGCGGCGAAGGGGGCTTGAGCCCCTGCCCCTTTTATCCTTGATGCCCTAGTTCCCTTTTTGAGTTTTAATTTTATTTATTTTATTTTATTTTAGTTTAGTTTTTTTTCTTTTTTTATCTACATGTCAGAAGGCCTGTTTGTGTCCCTCAGCAATAATGCTTAGCTAAATATAATAATTTAGCAAAATAAACTAGTCTGGCTGCCCTCAGTCTAATGATGATTCTCAGTTTCTCTTCCTGTCGTTCAGACACCGGGTCCATGGTGAGGAGAAGAGGGCTGACCTGTGCCCTCTAACTATCAAATTATGGGCAAGAATATATTTTCATTCACTGGTTTGTGAATAAAAACGTAGGTCTGATGTTGACGTTAGAAAAACTGTTTCTATTTATATTTTCATAATTGTCCTCGCAATAGCGGGACAAAACCCGCCTCACCCCTAAACACAGAAATGCTTCAGCTGCAGAGAAACTTCTGACTTTAACTTAATCATTCTGCTAAAAGCCCGGTTCGGTTCGCTACAGGCAGTCTGAGTCGGTCCCAGCGACAGATATAAAGAATACCTGTCTTTATGTCAGACATCCTGATATAAGACATGGTACCAATTGTCACCGCGAGTCGCGACGCAGCTCAAAGCCCCGGTACCACCTGGTACCACCCGGTACCACCTGGTGACTGCTCGCTCTGCTTCTCCTTAACGTTTCTACCTGGCAGGTTGAAGCCGCTGCTGACGGGATCTGGGCTATAGAGGTTCGCGGCTGTAAATAGAAGTTACTGCAGAACCTCAAGTGTTAAAGGAAGATAGGTCCAATTAGAGTTCATAAAATAAACATCAGAGAAAATATTGTAGCAATAATTAGAACCGCAGCATAAAGCCAAACACGCTACAATGAAATGAATCAAAATGTCTCCAAAGCATCGGCGGACTGTCAGGGGCCACCGGAGGATTCCAGGTAAATTCCAGGAAGATTCCAGGTCGATTCCAGAGATGCGCATCGCAGCGGCTGTTCATGCAGGGCCGGCCCAAGGTGGGGCCTTAGAACGAACCCCCGAAACCAGTCCTACTAAGGACCTCAGCATCACTAACATGTTTAAATATTAATAAGGTGAATCTGTGAAAGGGAGACCAAGTTTATTGGCCGAGTTTAAAATCAATCACTGATTATTGGTTATTTGCTGTGATGTATTTGTGAACAAATCTAATTCAAACACAAAGATTACACCATATTGTAGCCATGGTAACAACAATCAAACTACCAAGATGATTCTTTAAACATTTACAAAGTAAACGTCCTAATTTAATCCTAAATATAGTATTTATTTTTCCTCAGGTGAATGCATTTAATAAAATTTAATAACATTGTTATTCTCTACAAATGATGCTGCAGGTTTAGATCTATGGTTTGTGTTACAATTCAACCATTTCTAGGGGCCCCTGAATCTCTGGAGGCCCCTATCAGCAGCTTCTAGATCTCAGAGGTGCTAACATCAAAAACTTATATAGAGTTAACCCCTTTGAGCTCTTTTGATCTGCAGTCTGCAGCCACGTTGTTCTAGAGGTAAAATAGATATTATTAGGGCTTAATTAGTAAAATGGCAGCATATGCCAGGATTATATATAGGTACTTGCTATCAGGTCATCATTCTAGTTGTTTAGAGACATGCTGTTGTATTGCATTCTGGTTGGTGCGACAAATGCAGCACACATTGCACTGGCAATCAGAAAAAGTTCAGGAAAAAAACAATCAAAATGTCCAATTTAGCCTAGATTATTCTGATTCATATATTCATAATTCAGTAATATCTTCATACTGTGTGGACCAATTCAACTGGATACTTTTGATGACATTTCCATCTCAACACTTAATGAATATGTTCTTACACACAGGGAGAAATATTAAAGATGACTGCAAACAAGTACAAGTTTGTAAATAAAAACATTACAAAAATTATGAGGGCACACAAAACACTTTTCCCACAATTATTTTGTCCAACAACTAATGTGATTTAACTCGGTCGTATTCCAAACATGAAAAATCTGACTGGACTTGAATTCCTTACATCAGTAGCGCTTTCTGACGTGGACGACATGGGCAACCGCCCAGGGTGCCATGTTGTTGTGAAATTCACCCTCGCTCTTACAACCAAATACGTCCTCACACACACATTTCAGCCTCTCCTGGACGTACATGGATGTACAATAAGTGTTTGAAAAATGGTGCGCATGCAAAAACGGAAGATGTATGTGTTTGATTGTTGCAGTACTGTGTACATCATGCTATCTGCACAACCTACCCTAAAAGAAAAGAAGAGGAAGGATTGTGGTCTATTACATTGATAATGGAGATCAAGGAAGCTGAAGTTGTCAAACATTTGGAATTGCCACCTACCAGAACTCAAAATGTCACATATCTGAATTAGTAAAAGATGAGAATTTAGGGGGAGAAAAGGGCAAGAATGTTATGATTAAGTTATTTCTTCACTATATCTTATTTTCATCTACCACCTGTACCTATTTAACCATGCAAAGTCACAAGAGGACAGATACCTATCTCCAGTATTCAGTGGCTGAGAGCTGGGGTACATCCTGGACACGTGGCAAATAACCATGCATATACATCCCCTTTCCTAAGGCCAATTAGGCATGACCAAATAAGCTAACATGCATATTTTTGGACTATTGGAAAAAGCTAGAGTAGCTGGAGAGAACCCAAGCATATGCAGAGAGAACATGCAGGCTCTGTGGTCCTGGCTGGGATTCAAAGTCAGGGCCTTCCTGCTGCAAGGCAGTAGCGCTAACAACTGCACCATGTATTGCATCCCTTCTCCAACACATGTGAACAAAATATCAGACTTCTGCAGAACTGCACGACTGCTGCTGAGAGGATTCAGCCATTTTATTCAGGTGTTGGAGCAGAGACGCATCTGAAAGTTGCTACTACAGTGCCTCTGCTAGGATAAACTATTACCAATGGCGCCATCTCCTGGGGAAGCCACGATTGTGCAAAGATGGTAAAAAATGGTTAATGTCTTGGACCCCAAAGCACTTCACAATACAACCAGTCATTCATCCACCCTGCATGAACAGCCGCTGCGATGCGCATCTCTGGAATCTACCTGGAATCTTCCAGGAATCTACCTGGAATCTTCCTGGAACCACCTGGTGGCCGCTTGGTCAGTCCGCCGGTACTTTGGGAACATTTTCATTTTTTATTTTTTCCCCCTCTATTGTGAGGACAATTACGAAAATATAAATCGTTTTTCTAATGTCAACATCAGACCTACGTTTTTATTCACAAACCGGTGAATGAAAATACATTCTTGCCCATAATTTGATAATTAGAGGGCACAGATAAGAACAGAACAACATGAAGGCAGAGAAACTGAGAGTCATTATTAGACTAGTTCATTTTGCTAAATTGTTATATTTAGCTAAACGTTATTGCGGAGGGGCACAAGCAGGCCTTCTGACATACATATAAAATAAATAAATAAATAAATAAATAAATAAATAAATAAAATAAAATAAAATAAAAAAACTCAAAAAGGGAACTAGGGGCTATACGCTACGCTAAATAAAAATAAATACTTGACATTACAAACCCCAGGGTGAAAATAGCAATATAAATTATTTTATCATTATTTTTCCATTATGACAGGCGAGGCTCTGCCTCACTTGCCTCCCCTGACCGCCACGTCACTGATGCAAATAAACTTCTGCTGGTCTTCATAATGACATTAGTCCACTGATGTTCTTCACAAAAAAATGTGAACATATACTTAGAAGAAAAAAATGAGACTTAATTAACTCCTGAGGTAATTTCAGATGTTAATTGGCTGTACTGGGTTTTACAACCAGTACAACCCCAGTACTAGGGTACACAAATGCATGAACCAATTCTCAGTTTTCATCAGTAAAACATTTTAGGACATTGTTTCATTTCATTTCTTCCATACAACACAAATGTCAATGCATCGAGTCGCAGCCAAATCTCATTTCCATCGCCAGTTGTTACAGACTCAATGTCCAATAATTCATCACGTAGTATTTGGATTTTAGACGCTCCTCTGAAAATAGGAAGACATAAAAAAGAAATATGGCCGATAGAAAGTGTGAAGGAAACCGTTTATGTCACAGTGAGGTGGGCAGCAGTAAATAAGGGCCACATCCGATGTAGGTCTGCCTTCTGTCCCCGGGCCGTTTCTCCTCTGTGATTAACGACACGCAAGCATCTCCCTGGATTTCCAAGTGGGTAAACAGCCCACACGTGACCTCACTGACCCCAGTGACCCTTTTTTATGTTGTGATAACACAGCATGCCCATTATTTTTAGCTGGGGTGTCGTTTCTCTGATCACCGGGCGTATTTCTTCTTGCTGCAGGAGCGTGCAAACTGCCTGCTGGCTCGAGGTCCATGAAAACTGCTAAAGTGTTTATGATTCAACGAGAAGAAATAGACGGAGGAAAAATGGCATCTATGAGAGAGTTCCAAGGCCACATCCACCGCTTGCCAAAAGTAAATCAAATCTCTCTTTTCTCCAAAAAAAAAAAATAACTTGATGATCCGCCAGATGTTCGAGAAAATGTTCCCCACATTGAAGAGATAGTAGTACGGCATGTAGCCATCAGTTCCTGACCTCCAGTCCAAGAACATTGGAGTTATTTAACAAGACAGTGTTTCAAAGCACACCAGCAAGTTTAACTCTGAATGGCTAAAAAAAAAAAAAAAAAAAAAACATACTGAGGGTTTTGGAGAGGCCTAGTCAAAGTGTAGACTTTAATTAGATTGAAATGCAGTGCCAATCAGATGATCTCATTTGAAAAACCCTCCAAGGTGACTGTAATAAAACTACTCAGTAAAGAAGAGCGGGCTAGCAATCGTCCAGAAGAGTGTAGCAGATTCACTGCCGGTTATTGTTGCCAGTGGCAGTAAAACCAGCAAGTTTAAGGACAGTCTTCTCACATAAGAGAAGGTTGGTTTGCATTTTTTTATTTTTTATTTTATGAATTCATAAAACCATCTTTTGAAAACTGAATGTTAGCTTTTGTTTGTAAACAAACATTTAATGACAACAACAACAAAAAGGCAATAGGAAAATATCGATCAGCATAATAGAGGATGAGGTACAGTTTTTATGAGGTTATATCATTTATGTTTGAGCTTTGAATTTGCGTTCACAGCGTCACTCTGAGTATTAATCCTGTTATCTTATTCATGACCACGAGGGGGCGAGATGTCCTTTACAGTGGAAAAGAGATTAAATAAATTTTCCTTCACTCCCCGTCAGAGGGGAAATTCAGGTGTACCAGCAGCAAAGTGACCAGGAATGAAAGGATGAAATTTCACATGAAATTAAACTTATGTGTAACTGTGTAGGATATAAAACACTACAGTTTTAGGAAGAACTGAAGGTGAAAATAAAAAAGTAAAGCTTGCTTTGATTTTTCAGTACTTTGGTGGCGGTACACCTGAATTTCCCCTCTGAGGAACAGTGAAGGTTATGACTATTCTATCCACTTCTAAAGCCTTGATAAAAACACAGAAACACAGAAACTGGTCAGCGAGGCGTCAAAGACGCGTCAGCAACATAGAAGACCCGTAAGGTTTCTACCAAGTTTCAGAAAACCTGAGGATGAATGTGGAGAGGAGGTGACCTCACCAATCTGATAGATTGTGACAACACGGCAAACGTTTGTGACGGTCCAGATCACAAGCAAAGATTTTTCTCCATCTTTTGCTTTTATCCTTAAATATTTGTTTTAATTCCTCTACATTTAAATTGGTCATCTCAGTGCTAAATGATTTTAAATAGCCCACCACTGCGATTTCTCACTCCTTGGAGTTTTTACTATTTTTAAACCAGCCACATTGTTTCACTACATTTACTGTTTTAATTTTTACCCACCAAAGTTGTCTCACTCATTTAGTGTTTGTTTTTATATTTTTTTTTTGTAGCATTGCTTATTTTTTTTGTCCAGCAGTGTGGTCTCATTCCTCAGAAATTTGAATTTGTTTCCTTCAGCACTTAGTTATTATTTATTGATAAGACTCCAGGATTGTCTAAGTCTGCATTGCCTGTCTTTACAGAATCCTTAACATCTAAAATGTTACATCTAGTAGCGGGATAAAGAAAGGCCCCTGTGCAAGTGGCTACCTAAGGCTTCCACAGAGATGCTAGAAAGCCATTAGCTTTAATAAAAAAAACAGAGAAATGATGATGTCCTAATGTGACTTCCCAAATAGGTCTTCAGTTTTTACAGATCCCAATCTAATCAGAGTCACTTGACAACTCGTACCGAGGTCTAAACCACACATCTCTGGAACTCTCTCTTGCTGTCATTCCACCAGATGTTGAAGGTATTGCTTCCTCTCCTATGTCCCCTTCAGTCTCCATCCAGAAACAGAAGCCAGGGGATGACAAAGTTGAATTTTCATAGTGTGTTGATGTTGAAGAACAGAGGACAGGGGATGACAGAACAGGATCTTCGTGGTCTGTCCTTCAATGAAGACAGGACTTGATTATTTTATGTCCTCCCATTCTTTAACAAAATGTCCATGCCAACCATTCTGGCGATGCATTGCTCTTGGCGGGGCAGCTGCTCTTCAGCATCACCGTCCTTTGTCCTCTTTCTGGTTATGCTTGTTACAGATGTCACATGATCCCCAGCCTCTTCCTAACCTACCTTATGATGTTGCAAGGTGCAGATAGGTCAAGACTTCTCTGGGCGCAAAATGGTCTCTTCCTGTTTGTCAAGTCCAGATGTGAATTCAAGTGAAGTACAGGGAGCCGTGTCCCCTTGAGGCTTCTGAGCTGACTTGTACGTATTTGAAATGTGGGGGATGAAACTCAAGCAGCTGTGACGCAGCGTTTAGCGCAGTCCACGTTCGAATCACTGTGAGTGGAGGTCAGTCGAGGAACCGTCTTTTTCAGATGTTTCAATCACCATTAAACACTCAGGTGCCTTTTTTTTAAAAAAAAGAATCTCCTCAAACCAAAAATAACTTCTTAAATAACTTAATCAGTGTCACACCCTGCCGCCTGACCATCAAAAGAAGAAAAAAACTGTTAACTAACAATTGAATCACAAACTGATTCCCTCAAACCAAGACAACCGTTTCTGTAATGACTGGACCACTGTTAATGTTGCTGATATTTCCAGCAGAATTCAGTTAACTTCTGAAAATAATACCCCTTAAAATGCGACCAGAAAAACACTGTCGTTAGCTGTTAAATGATGATAATGAACGAAACTTTAGAGATTTAGTGAACTTAATGAGCACGAATTGTCCTTTAATGGGTTTTATAAGAACATCCTTGTTCCCAGAACCCGACTTGTTAGCAGGGAAGACAGAGGCTCTTCAGCCGCAGGTCCCAGGATCTGGAACGGTCTCCCAGTTGCTTTGAGGTCTGTTGTATCCTTAAATTAATTCAGATCTCTGTTAAAGACTCGTCTTTATAACTCCACTCTTAATTCCTGAGAGCGTTAAGCCAGCGGTTCTTTGTTTCTGTTTTTAGCCTTTATTGGTGATTTTATTGTTTATTTTGTCCTGGACAGCACTTTGCCTTGGGTTTTAAAGCACTTTATAAATGAATGAATGAATGAATGAATGAATGAATGAATGAATGAATGAATGAATGAATGAATGAAGTTGTGTGTTTTTATTTAAGTAGCGAAAAAATTGGTTCCAAAACGCCTCTTCAAACCAAATCTACAGCAGTCGGCATTAATGACATTTCCCCAGCAAATTTTAAATAAAACAGGATAAAAATCACACAATTTCAACACAAATATGTTAAATCACAAAAATGCAAAGTAGACCTATCTAAACTGTTTTACAAAAGTCAGACTTCAATAGCAAAAAAATAAATAAAAATAAAAAATAGAACAGCAAGATATCAAAGCTGATTATCACAAACACAAATAATATTTTATTTTGTTTTTCAAGTCTCCTCAAACATGCTAAAAAAACTAAAAAACATAAAATTAGTGTGGGGGGTGGGGATATTTTCTTTTAGGTTTATTTATTGTATTTAGATCAGTGTATCCATGGCAACCAAATATGTTTGTAAGGGCATTTTTCAAAAGAAAAAGACAAAACGATCATGAGCATCTTGTTGGCCAAGACAACAAATTTGACTGCATTTCTCAAACAAGCAGGACAGTTTTTTTTTTTTTTTTTATCAGACACCAGTGTTATAACTGGTGTTATCTGTTATCCACATCTGTGAGATGTGGATAAATTTCACAGAAAATTTTTTGAAATTTATCCGAAGATTTCAATAGAATAAAATCACAAAGCAAATTCTATAACTCGCAAATGCTGCACCCCAAAAACGTAGACTTTTTGTGAACTATTGATTTCAAACAACAAGTCAAAATTTTCTAACATTGGACACAAACGTCATCAAACCTGAAGATCTCAGACTCAAATCACTTCATCCATGCTAACACGTTTAAAAAGAAATAACTAAATGGAAAGAACTAAACAATTCTGAAAATTTTATACCAGATAGTTTATTAAAGTACAAGTACCACATCTTTCTTTTTATTTTTTGTTTTTTTACATTTTTTATTTTGACTGTATGAACACAAGCAATGAACTCTCCTGCAAATTAGTTTATTTCTGCTGTAATTTTGAATAAACAGCCTTTTAATGTCTGTGTCATGAAGTCTGACACAGGAAATTATGTCATAAAAAAAAAGAGAAGAACGGCTTTCACCACATCCTCATGCAAATCTCACAAAAAAATAATTTAGCAATCCAAACGTTCAGATTTTACAAGTAAATTTAGCATTAAAGATATCAATCACACGAGTGCGGTCTCAGTGACTGTCTAAAAGTTGTTGGTTTTGTTTTCTAAGATAATGCTCAGAATATATTTCCTCCATCAGCAGCACTGAGTCTGTCTCATAAACGAAAAGCCTTTGCTTTGCACCACAAGCTATCTGTCAATATTTAAGCTCCCTTGTACAAGCTGTCCGTTGACGTGAGCCACCAACAGCATGACAAACCTTTCATATACACCTTCGAACCACCAGGAAATTTAGTCCTGAACGGGTTGGGGTTAGGAGGCGTGTGGGTGTGCGGATATGAACGTACGAGGGTTCCCTCAAACACAGCTCTGTGAAAACAAACCATTTGTCATGCTGTAATTTTAAAATAATTTCCACATGCCTCAGTTATGTCAAGGTTTTAATAGCCAGAACATTACGCCTAATTTTCACGTTTACATTACTGCATATATGATTATATCTCGCATGGTTTTTCCTCTCATTATCAACCCACTGAAAGTGATTTAAGACAACTGCAAAGCAGGGAGCTTGAGCAGTTTGACACCATGAGCCAATGGTACCATGAAAACAACCTCCTGACCCCCTCAGGCACAGAGCTGGCCCTCTCTGATAATATTTTCATAAGCTGTGAATTATAAGTGTTTAAAAGGGCACTAATTGCAGGGTGACACTCCGAGCCAAGAGCTGCTTAGCATCAGTAAACCACAGAGTGTGGAAGGAGGGCCTATCTGAGCCAGCTTTCAGCAATGGCTAAAACATCCACTGTGGCTAATTTTTTTTTATTTTTTATTTTACAACATTTCTACTCTTACTAAAGGATGAAATGGAAAATAAAACAAAAGGGAATGTCAGAAGAAGCATGGGTGAAGTACTCCACAACCACATTTAGTCCTATTTAAATCTGTAACATTATCAAATGACTGATCCTGCAGTTTTTAAAATTTTTCTTTACTCTTACTAACAGAGTAAAGAGCGTAAGAATTTGGCTGCTCGGCTATTTTTGAAGTGGTTTTGACTCGCCGAGTCCCCCGACATGGGGGCAGCTGCCTCCTCCTCCTTTATGTCCAAGCTTTGCTGTCCGTTGTCATCCTGAAGGAGGCCCAGCGGAAAACCTGACTCCTTCTGTGTGGGCATAAACATGCTTATTTTGTTAACAACCAAGAACAGCATCCCTCTAAACAGAGAGCAAAAAACATTTCAAATTCAACTTGCAACCATGAAAATACTGAAATGAACAGACACAAACACAGGAAGACTGAAGACAGTAAGTCTCGTTTTAAAGTACCAATTTACGACAACAAATATTTACGATTCTGCTACAAATTTTTTAGGTAGATCTGATCCAGTAAACATTCACTTCAATTAGAATTAAATTCAGTCTATTTATATAGACCTGATTCAGTACTGATGTTAATTTATATGAAAAATAGTGATAGAGAGAGATTGAAAGTTTCAAAAAAAGGATTCTGTGTTTTTTCCTAAAATAGTTTTTTTCAGAAAAATTCAGTCTATTTATATAGAACTGATTCAGTACTGATGTTAATTTAGTACTGAATCTCCTGCACAGAGTAGTGAGAGAGAGACTGAAAGTTTCAAAAAAGGATTCTTGGTTTATTTACATAAAATAGTTTTTTAAAATAAAATAAAAAACAACAGTAAATTGGGCCTAAACAGATGAATACAACAGACTTCAACTCAAGGAGCGACGGAAGGAGCTCAAGCACAAACTAAGCTGACAAACAAGACAATTTAAATAGTGGCTGACCAGAAATGTTTTTGAGTAATTGACTTTTACAGCAATTTGTCCTCCTGAATGAGGACGTAGAAACAATGGCGCTGAGAACTTATCTTTTGCAGGATGAAACCTTCAGAGACATGCCACACACTTTTAGGGTTGTGAATATGTTGGTGTTTTGCAAGGCACCGTGGATGGACCGAGTCATCGGCCTTTTGGGGTGAGTAGATCTGATAAGGACGGTAAAATGACGTCTTTCTGAAAAGCTAACACGGACAGTAATCTTCAGGGTGGGGTTTCACCACAAGCGGGGCGCCCGGTTATCCACGTGTGAATGAGAGATTGTGAAACTTTCATTAAACCTCCCAAAATGTTTGCTAAAAGAAAAGCCCAACGCAGCGTTTTACTGTCGCCAAAATGAAAGCGGTCCAGATAAGTAAATAACCTCAGTGAAAGAAAAACACTGATAGCGCGTTTGCGGATATTAATAAATTTGAAAGACGTTCCGCTTGTTTTCTTTGCATTTCAGATCACTTCCATCTACCTTTAACCTCCTGGGTCTCATTTCCAAAGACTTATCTCGTTCTCAATGCAAACTGTGCACAATTAAACCCATTATGTGTGTTGTGAAGCGTATCGAGTTGTGTCCTGAACACAGTTACTCAAAATGTGTCATTTCAGCACTTCGTCTGGAGAGAATCTCATGGAGGCTTCTTCTTGTTACGGGGCCAGTTCTTGATTTTGAGGGGATTTCTTTTAAAAGGTCAAAGGCAGAACTCCTTGGAGTCTTCGTTTAGCATAAATCCAGATTAGTTAATCCCAGGGGCGAATGGTAACAACCACTCTATGAGAGGTAACACCAAAGCAGACTTCTGCTCTTAAAACGTTTATTTTGTGCACCTTTGGACCAGATTTGATATAATTTACAGAGGAAACAGAAACTCAAACAGAAATGTTATAGTCCCTCCGTGGGTCACAGCAGCAAATTAAAAGCATATTCACACAAACGTAAAAGCAAAAATAAAAAAGTAAAGAAAGAAACTGCATAGTACTGTTAAATTTACAGCACAAGAAAAACAATACTTTGCCGTTATTAAAAAGTAGCATGTTCGGATTAAAAGCGGATGAAAGAGGGAGACTGTTGAAACTTAAGCTGCTTCGCAGTTCTGCGTATTTTTGCTTTTCTATGCAGAACCATGTCCACATTAGAAGTTGTGCTGTTCATTTGTCAGCTAAGCGCTGCAGGATTCACCGTACATCTTCCTAAGTGCATCTCTTCTTCTTCCACCCTCCCATGTTGTGAGAGTCACATCAAGGCTGTTTTCCTACCCCTTCACCCCACCATAACTGCACATGATTATGGTTGCAGCTCTAATTTAATATATTGTTAACAGTTATTAATGGTAAATAGTTTAGTTTTTTTTTACATATTCAGGAAACTCAGTTTAAAAATCTCAGCCCCTTTTAAAACCGTCTCTCTCCACTGTTTCCCCTGTTTGTTTCACATAATTGAGGTTTAAAAAAAGAGAGTAAACTACATAGAAACATACAGTGAATACCCAGTGTTTGTCTTTTCTAGAATGGTATTATGAGCAGTTAAACTTCAGTGATTTATAATTTCTCCCAGTTTATATTTCCGCCTGCTTAACTGCCCCGCTGCCTCCAGAGTTTACCTGTTTCTTCCTCCGCCTCCTCTTCTTTTCTGGCCGGCGTTCTCTGGCTTGGCGCTGAGGGACTGGAAGCGTCACCTCATCATAGCAGGGATTTGTTTTGCTTGGAGGATGCAGCAGGACGTCTGTTAATCTGATCTGAAATCCTCGACCCGGATTTGGCAGGTCCTTGCAAACACGGCTGCTTTTTAAAGGTTCCTGTCAAGCTCTCGAGTCCCTCGTACGGCGTTGTCAGTCTGAGAGAAAAACTGTCTGCAATAACTCTGGAATTAGCGTGTAGCGTGTGGAGCTGTGCCAGCTTCAGCCATTCCTGACTTTGTGTGGAAGCAAACATGGTGTTGTGCAACTAAATTTTGTTTCAGGAGCTCGAATGCACAGACCTGAGCAAAGCTGCATAACAGTAGCTGATTGGACCCGTCTATCTAAACTCTTTTTTATCTAAGAACAGAAGAAACGTCTGAACCAGAGGCCAGGTTAATGTTGCACAACTGAGATTATGAGTTATTTATGTTTCAGGTGCTATTATGTACGGTTAAAACAGAAATACTCTAATAATATTCATACCTTTCAAAAACATTTTTTTTTAAGTTTTATGTGGTAATAGTTTGTCATTGTGGAATGTAGTTAGCTTTTGTACTTTTCTTTAACTTGGAAAGTATTCCTACATTCTGTTTTTTTTTTAATTTTTTTTTTATAAATATCCTCTATCTTCTCAAGACCCGAGTCAGACGTTCTGGTTCTGGTTCTGTTGGAGGTTTCTGCATATTGAAGGAGAGCTTTTCCTCTCCATGGTTACCACATGCATGCTCAGAGCGATTGCTGTAAAATCAGTGACACAACCCAGGCGATGGTTGCTAACACGCTCATCCAGTTTTAGTGATTGATGCAAGTCAAAGACTCGATGCAATCTGCTGGATTTCCCTAGGCAGAAAACTTTTAAACTGATTTGCACAACGAGATCCACCTAATGCAACTAGGATACACTGGAATGTATGTGTGACTGATGTTGTGATATGGTTTGGATATGAAAAACTGAAAATAATTGCAATGGTTATTTATTAAAAACAAAAACTAATAACTCGTAATTAAGATGAAAATTAGGAAGCTGATCATCAGGAAATAATAGCCAAATAAAGTTACATTCAAAGATGTAGTTCACATCGTCTTCTTCATGGTTTCACTTCATTTACTTTGTTTAGGCACAGACACACAGCGATGCAGAGTGGATGGGTGTAATCTTTTACACGTGATAGTTTTACCTCTATTGTGCTGAATTAAAGATATTCACACTAACACTGCGAAAATAATGCAGGTTTTCTTCTTCCGGTCTCTTGGCCTCCTTTTAATATTCTGTAACACAGTCAGGAATGTTGCAAACTGTGGCCACCAGGGGGCACTTGTCAGAAAGCACAAGACGAGGTCCTTCTTCAGCTCGAGATTGAACATTTCAGAAGGTGACAGTGGTGCAAGAATAACAGTATTAGACGATGGTTATATGACTCACAAGCAGACTAACAGAAGTAAAGCAAATATTACTGCAACAACAATAAACTGTCCACTGGCAGGAATCTCACCCCCGGCATAGTAACATTTAAAATAATTTGTTTAAACTCAAAAGTTCACTTGTGATAGGAAAAGAGGCAGACATATCCAAGAAGGCAAGACGATGGTTGAAAAGCAGCGTTGATTAAACCAATAATAATAATACAATAATAATTAGTTTTTATTTATATTTTTTAAAATGTCAGAAAATATTCACTCTTCTCAACAGCAGTGGGAAACCCCTTATTGCCATTCCAGCCTTATTTTTGATAATAAGCTCCAAATTCGAGGTAGGAAGGTCTCCTCTACAGATTCCCTGTCAGATTTAAATCCGGACATAAAAGATTTACTCAAACTTGAGTTAAAACCTGAATAGAATTTAAAACAAACATGTCAACACAGAACCTATGAGATGTAAAATACAGGCAAAGTTTGGTAGCTGTTTATATAAAAAGGACTTATCTGTCAGAAATATGTGGCCAGAACCTTTTCCAACAATAATTCTTGACAAATGAGTTAAATATCACACTGTATACTTCCCAGCAGTGGGGCAAAAATATGTGTGATATTTCAAAGTCCTCCCCCGGGACTTTGAACACGTCCCGGGGGAGGTGGGGGACATGGAGTCTGAGTGGACCGTGTTCCGTGCCTCCATTGTTGAAGCGGCCTATCGGAGCTGTGGCCTCAAGGTTGTCGGTGCCTGTTGTGACGGGAACCCTCGAACCCGTTGGTGGACACCTTCGGTGAGGGAAGCCGTCAGGCTGAAGAAAGAGTCCTATCAGGCTTTTTTGGCCTGTGGGACTCCGGAAACAGCTGATGGGTACCGGCGGGCGAAGCGGCATGCGGCCCGGGTGGTTGCTGAGGCAAAAACTCGGGCGTGGGGGGAGTTTGGAGAGGCCATGGAGAAAGACTTCTGCACGGCTTCGAGGCGATTCTGGTCCACCATCCGACGTCTCAGGAGGTGGAAGCAGTTTCTCATACTCCCGGAGTATGAGAATCCCCCATTCTCATACTCCGGGAGTATGATTCTGAGTCTGGTCCACATTGCCAGCAGTAAGTCGGGCTTGTTTTCGGTGGGGGTTGGACTCCGCCAGGGCTGCCCTTTGTCACCAATTCTGTTCATTATTTTTGTGTACAGAATCTCAAGGGGCAGCCAGGGTGTTGAGGGGATCCGTTTTGGTGGCATTAAGATTGCATCTCTGCTTTTTGCGGATGATGTCTGGGCCTCCCTGCTGAAGCTGCTACCCCCGCGACCCGACCCCGGATAAGCAGAAGATGGATGGATGGATGGATGGATGGATGGATGGATGGATGGATGGATGGATGGATGGATGGATGTGTTTGAAATCGTAACTAGTTTTCCACCTGGGGCAAAAAAAAAAGTTGGTCATGTATGTTTTCGGGGCTTGCCGTGTGAGTTTACATGCAAGTAAAATATGTTCTGCCGCTTGTTGTGGGTTGTTGGAAGCAGCACGGAGAAATAAGGCAGTTAAACTGTGGTTTAAACTGATGTCATGGTTGTGTTTAAAGCACAAATCTGTGTGTGTTTGTGTGGTTAAGAGGTGGCGCAGTGGGGGATTCTGTAAGCCAGAAATGAGATGAGTTTACGTGTAGGTGCGTGTGTGTGTGTGTGTGTGTGTTGAAACGTGGCATGGCAGGGGTAAAGACGACAACATTCTTGAGACCTAACGTGTCTCGTCTGTTTCGCTCACCTTCTGTCAGAAGCATCAGGTGGATCTCAGGAGAGATGAGCATAACTTCTTGGAGCACAGCAGAGCGAGGAGGAGAGAGGGACAGATGGACGGAAAATAAACAGGAGGGTGGCTGATGAGTAAACTCTTACCAGAATACATGAGGAGGATTCTTTTTCAAGCGAAACATCAAATCTCCGCCGTGTTTGTGCTGCAAGTTTTTGATCGTCTCAAGGTGTAGATTTTACCCAGACAATCAGCAGCTTGCAAGTGGATCTGTTAAACAGGGAAGTTTTCGTCATCATGGTGTTCCCTGGTTTTCCTGATGCCGTTTGTTCCCAGATGTCCACGAACAAACCTCTGAAACCTTTAAATACCACTGCGAAAACACAAAGTTTTACCAAGTATTTGGTGCAAATATCTTAGTACATTTGAAGTAAGACAAAACTAACTCTTCTGCAAGACACAAGAGCTTGTTTTAAGTAAACGTTTCCTTTATTTCTTTTCACTTCTCAATTACTGGCTACCTCTTTTTTGGTCTATAATGTAAAATTTCATTAAATTAAGAATTATGACGGGCTATTTATAAAACACAGAACACTAGAGAAAACATCAAGCATCCTGTTATGCAACAACAGAATGGTTTCAGTCAGAGGCATCTTCACAGCCGCTGTAGTACTGACTGGAGGAGACAATTCGTCATCACTATGAACACCATCTCTATGAAGAAAATTGTGTATGAGTCATAACAATTATTTTCCCTTTTGGACCAAGAACGCCTTTTTGAATTGAGCCGAATAAAAAAGAAAACAGGATAGTTTCCTGTTACAGTGTAACAGAAGTTGAAGCAGCGTAAACACTTTAATAAAGTTTTGTTGAGACATTCAGGTCCTGCTTGGGACATGAGGGGTACTCATAAAGGCCTTAAAATATTTTTCCTATAATCTTTAAAAGCAGTTGTTTTTTTCTGCAACAGCTGGTGTTTTGGTTTAGTATCAAACTCATTATTTCAATATTTTCCAGATGGCAAAAACCTGATTTAAATGCTGAAGCTAAAGCAAAGATGTGGCACATCCTAAAACGCTACTAAAGAACCGTCATCTGATCAATCTTCTTCAAAATAATATAAAATATTCACAGAAACTAGATCTTAAATCAAATTGCATACTGAGCCAAAGCATGTAGCAGCGGATAAATCATGATTATAAGTACTATAATTATAATTACTTCACACACATTGTTAGTCGGTCTGATTTTTTTTTTCTCTTTCTCTCTTGCCGTGAAGAAACGCATATATTTAGGAAAAAAAGTACTTCCAGTCCCTCACTTTGATTTAACTACGAGCTGCATTATGATTTTTTATTATCATTATTATTTTTTTCAGAATAAAAGACACTTTGGACCAGCGACATCACAACGCTGAACTATATGGATTTAATTTCAGGCCCGAACTATAAAATTACTACAATACGTCTTGCTTATTTATATCTGGTAATGTGCTCAGAAGATTACACTCTAATAACACCAAAGGACAATAATAAACCACATTCATGTTTGAACAGCTGCAGAGTCAAGGTCTTCTCCAGAAAACGCAGCTACATTAACAACTCCTGTCCTCTCCTCATTCCTCTCCTCGCAGCCCTTTGAGCTGCTCTCCCCTCTCACGTCGCACGTATTAACACCTTCGCCGTTTGGCCTCTTCCTGATCTCCTCTCCTGTCTCCTCTCACCTCCTTACATCATCACCCGGTCCTGCATGCGGGTGCCCCCCTGTTTTTCACTCCTCATTGTTCCCTCCCCCTCATCGTTATCATGTCTGCCTCAGACTGCTGAGCAGGTTTAACACATCATCCGCTCTGCGAGCGAAGAGATGGATTTGCACAAAAAGGGCGCTAACTTTGACACTAATTATTCCTCGGCGTCGCGTTTCCACCGAACTCTATTTTCCTATTCATTTTGGTCATAATGACTTCCACCTCTCTGCATCGCTCATCCCTCTGCTTCTGTCATCAAAGATCTCTTTTGTCTGTGCAGCCGTCTCTTCGTATTCTGATGTCATGTGTTTACGTTGAAAGCTCTGCACTTTTTGACACACATAGGCCAGAAACTCCTGGAAGAATCTGCTTAAAGGTGCGGTATTTTGTGTTTTCCAGGCACATATTCATTTTATAGCACAATCAAGTAACTATGTTACCTTCAGTTGTCATAAATATGCAATATAAATATAAATATATGTATATATAGATCAAATATGACTTCAAGGAAATTGTAACACGTTGAAATTGGGCCTGTGTCTCTTCAAGAAAGTCCTGCTGTTTCTGAAAAACATCGCTCCAACATTTTACGAACGCGTCACAGAGAAGTAGCCTGCAGCATAATGAGCTCAGCAGATCTGCAGTTCCACCAGGTGTTTGCTAATTGCTGCTGACTAGTCTGAAGGAGCCGAGTGGAGGAGTCGCGGGGAAAAGGGTTAACGGTGAAGCAGATGCTCTGAAGTTGCTGCAAAGTGAGAGAATGAGTGAAAATGATACAGTTCAGTAAAAGTGCCTTTATTTTGAAGAACCAGAAATGTGTTGGGTTTTTTTTTAAACCCCTTCGTTTGTGTGAGATGCTCATTTTGGGTTTTGAGGTCGGGGCCTCTGAACAACTTCATGGTTTTAAAGAATTTCAACACCTGGGAGTGTTGCAGCTGATTTCTTTACACTCCAAACACAGAAATTCAGATTTCCAAACACAACTGGAATGTAACCCAAGTCTCTGTGGATGGGAAGCATATTTCTTTCTGCCATGTCCAGCAGTTTCTCACGTGGGCAACGCTAACTTTTGTTACATTTCCAACTTAGCAGGGGGAATTTTTTCTCCCTCTCAGCCAGTCCTGGGGTCGATCCATGCTGAACATTTCTGAAAGGTAAATGTTGGGGTGTATCATATTTGCAGGGGGTACGTGGGGCCTCCTCTTCATCATTTTTACATTACCTCTCCCTTAACACACGTCGGCTTGATGGAGTAGGAGCGGTTTTGCCAGACAGAAACAAGATCTTGACCACCTGTGTGGATTTCTACCACTGCATCACCAGCAATAACAAACAAGAGTAAAATTTCTTGTATAATTGACAGCGAACCACAAAACACACTTTGGTCTTTGGTCCACTTTGTGGTCAACGGGACTTTTCTGCAATTAGTCGGTTCTTGAAGGACTGTACGGTATAAGGTGCACATTATGCATGTGAGAGTCCAGCCACCTGGCTGAGAGATTTGAAGCTTGTTTTTAGAACCATGATGTGAATATGTTCAAATATTTTAACACACGGTTGTTGTTTTTTTCTTTTACGGTTCTCTCTCAGTACAAAATCTCTGCTGATGCTTGAGAACTGCTTAAAAATTAAATCCATAAACAAAGTCTCCTTTATCCACAATAATATGCTGCAACATCGACTATTGTTTTCTCAGTGTGTGAGCCACTTGATTGCAGCTGCATCTGATATCAGAAGCACAGTTTTAAGTGGCATTTTAAGTGACACGTTGGCAGAAAGCGATGCCTGACAGCTACATTGATGGAGGTCAATGTGGGACTTTTAGATGCTTCCATTCACTGTCACAATGTTTATGCAACATCAGCACTTTTCACAAATATGAAGTGAGCTTTTCTGGTGGCACGTGTTGGGAGAAATGGGAGAGCTGGCACATGCACATGGATCAGAGTAACACTTCTGACCAGAACAGGAGCAACAATGAGTTCATTCAAAAATTGCTGAATGAAAAAAAAGTAATAAAATAAATAAAATTTAAAAAACCTACCTGAATGCCGCCAGAGTTTAGTTTTTGGAATTACATTTTTGTCAGAAGGAGTTATTCACACACATAACACAATACATACAGATTGGACTTGACATAAAGTGCTTTTAAACCCCAGGGTAGGATGCCTGTATGCTAGTTCTCCACCTGGAAGAACTAAATTGTGACCTTGATTTTCCAGAAAAGCATAGAAAAATGTCATGTTTTTTTTTCCCCCTGAAACAACTGGTCAATTAAAAAATAAATTAAGTACATTTTGCCGCATAATCTGAGAGACAAACAAGAATTATTGCCCTGGGAATAACAATGTAGAAATACATTATTAAGGTGGAAAAACATTAAAAATGCTTTCATCTAAAATCAAAAAGTCTTATATTTTCAGCAGCTTTATGAAGAAAGTGGTGTTCAGTTGAGATAAAGACCCAAAATGTTGCCGGCAGCACGCTGCCTGGCCCACTGAGCCACAGATCATCTTGTTAGTCCGGATTTCATCTGCCGACCCAAACCTGGAACTTCCATCTTTGTGATTCGCTCCAAGGTTGACTGAAGGATCGGGTTGCCCCTCCGACTTCCTGATGTGCGTACGTGTGCACGAGTATTTGTACTACTTGTGTCTGCATGCGTACTCTGGGCTGCCGTATCTGTTCATGTGGGGCCACTGTGCGTGTGTGTGGATGCTGAGCGGGGGCCAGGTTTGGGCTGAGGAGAAGGATTGATTGTACTGCAGGGACAAAGCAGCTGGAACAGTGAACACAAGACAGACGGACGGACAGACGGACGGAAGCGGGGGAATAAATCAGAGACGCGGAGAGGAAAAAAAGCGGAAGGCGGCTGGAAGACAGCAGGATGGAGAGAAGACTGGAAAGGCGAGAGGAAAAGGGAGATCAGAGAAAAAGGCGATTTATCCAGACAAACAAACTGCCACTTTTTTTTTTTCTTCTCAGAAATGAAGTGACGTAATATTTCAGAAATAGTCCAGCAGACGCAAAATGTGCCGCTATTCAAAAACTTCAGGAAACCAAAGGAAATATCGTATAATACTAATGCATCTGACCACAACCTTTCTTGAGTCAGCACAGACAGACAGATACACACACACACACATATCTTCTTCCACTTCTACACAAACTGAGGACTTTGCATTGACTTCCCTTCATTTTAGTAACCACATTTATGCCTAAACCAGACATGTTCCCTAACCCTATTCATTACCAATCTATTCTTAATCCTAATCCTAACCAGAACTTAACTCACACCGTACTTCTAAATCTAACTAGTAGAGCACAGCAGAGCCACATAAAAATGAGAACCGGGGAAAGGACCTCACTTTCCACAAATGACCTAAATTTGTTGTTAAATATTGTGAAAGTGTTCCTCTATATGCTGTATATACAAGTACACACACATACATTTCATTTCTCTTCCTTCCCTCTTTCCTTTTCCACTTCTCTTTCCTTCTTTTTTACCACATCCTTTACTTTTTCTGTCTTCTCTTTTGCGAGCACACACACCCACACACCCGCACACCCGCACACATGCACACACACACACACACACACACACACACGCCCACGTCGTGCCTCTCTCTCTCCTGACCACATCCCCTCTTCTCTCCTCCCCTCCCAACCTCAGGTCGTGTGGTAATGAGTGTGTGATGGAGCCTCGTGGCTACCAGGCTCGCAGAGGTATTTTTAGCACTTCTGGTGGTTTCCATCACTAAATATGCTCCGACTTCATATTTCAGGTCTGAATGCCGCCCTCAAAGTGGAGAAATGGACAGTGTGTTGCAGTTAGTTTAAGTTATTAGACACTGGTGTTAAATGTAGCGCGAAGATGTGAGGATTGACAGCTGGAGGGTAATTGGAGACGGAGCGACTGAAGAAATAGGTAGATGACTGCTGCCTGTGAAGGGCTGAAAGCAAAAAAGAAACAGTGAATGACATGAGAAATTATGGGAAGTAACTGAAGAAGTTACTTGAAATTACCTCATTGCTGCAATTATGAACTTTGAGGCCAAGTAATTGCTGGAAAAAATCAAAACATTCACTCAGTCAAAGCACGTTTTGCCATGGTGAGTGTCTTTATTTCAAACAGATGCCACGAAGGGATGATAATTCAGCCGTGACGTCATATTTACATCTCTGTAGGCATGGCAGTCAGCAGCTGAACATTCAGTGCCTTCACGTAGGTGACTTTGATTAGACCCGACAAGAACTAATGGGAAAGCACAACTCTGAGGAGCCAGTTGGACGTTTTCATCCTCACCGAAATGACCTCCAGTCATAACAGACCAACAAGATTACGCTTTAAGTTGAAGATGGTAATTTAGACGAGGAGGAAACCTCAGGAAGCTACGACGTCAAGACAAAACAATCTTCAGGATAATGAACTTGAAAGAGTGAAGACTTGAAATTCCAATGTTTCAAACCAGACAAAAACAACACCATGATATTAATAACCTGCTAGAACATGGATTGTCTTTTTCGTGTCTTGGAAAAGGTCTTTTGAGGTGCACCAAGAACACAGAGTGCTCCACTGTGGTAGAGCACGAGTGTTCCCAGACTGGTTTGAGCGTGCACAACTGGACTGGTGAGATCCTGGTGAAATCCTGGTGAGATCCTGGTGTCTGGTTGTTCAGCGGAGGGAGGAAATGATCGTCCTGGGTCCTATGTGGCAGCATGTGAATATCGCTGTGGCTTGGTCTTTAAGTACTTCGAAGTAGTAGTTGCCATGCTGGCTTAATGCTAAGGCTAAAACCATATTACTGTAATCAATACAGTATAAGACCTTCTGTGGTGAAGTCTTACCGCCGGCGGGAAAGACCAAGAAGACGACAGGAAGTGGTGGGAGGAGGATGGCGAGGCATGTCTTTTAATGACTTATCCCGAGGACTAGCTGATTCACGTGTGATTTTAGTTGCGCTTCTTGTTTAATGGAAACACCGCAATTGTGAAATTGTGTCTTTCTGGAGTCAGCGGAGCATCGGCAAAGTTTGTAAAGGAACCGCAGCTTTTCTCAGCAAGAGTGGAAGTGACTGTGGAGGCGCAGAGACCTTACAGATTTATAATGATTGCTCCGCAGATTCTGGAGAAACAAGTAAGATGTGCTATGTGTGACGGCGTTCTGGTTTAAAAAGCAGCAGCTAAAATTACATTTGGTGAGAACTAACAGCAGAGAAACATAATTAGTGCCATCATATTAGATTTTCAGATTTTTATTTTTTTTTTACAATGCAGTATAAAGAGAGATAATGGGACAGTCATAGTAATGTGAAAATATCTCTAGTGAAGGCAAAGTTCAGTACTTATTGCTGTTGAAATAGGGCAGGATATTTGTTAGCTTTGAATTCTGAGTGCAGCAGAAAATGGCTCATATTGTGTAAGTATTGTGTTGTAAGAAAAAAAAAAAGAAAAAGAAATAAAGTGCAGATTTTTCCATAAATTTATCATCTTCTCTAAAATCCTGGTTCGTATGCCTCCAGCTCAGGCCTGCTTATGTTTGCCATTTTGTAGCAGCAATAGTGCTGCTTCAGTCTCATTTTGTTTTTGTAATAAAAAAACCAAAAAAACAGTCTTGCTTTGCTCGCTTTGTTTCCACAACACGAGTCAGCTGCAGCTGCCACTAACCAGTACATTTACCTCTCAAACATTCAGCAAAAAGATTCCCGTCCCGAAGCCAGCCTGCTCCCAAATATGTCCCACAACAAACTTTCCTACCGCTCATTTTTTTCCCATTTTCATCTTGATCTTGTCTCAGATTTTACAGCAGAGCGTTTAGTGAGACCTCAGTGATAATGCCGTGAATTATCACCATAAAACTCTTATAGCAACATGGCAGTTCTCTTCCTTTTTTTAAATTTTTTATTATTTTGATCAAATTTGGTTCCAATTGGACAGCTGAGTAAGTCCTTGGGATGCAGCACACATGGCTAGAAAAGTAAATCTACTGATGCTTAATACTTGTCTACTTTTCTCTTCAGCGCTCCAAATGCAAAAAAAATATAAGTATATATTTAAAAGGGTAAGTTATGTCAGAAGAAGTAGCTTAAATCATACATAAAAGTAAAATGATTTACTCTTTATTCCTGCGAGTTAAAATGTTAAACACAAGAATGCCTCAGACAGCCAAGAGTTAACCATATTCCCATAAGAGATGGTATATCAAGAGTACACTTGAAATGTTTTTTAAAGATGCTCTAAATGTCTTAACTCAAGATTTGTCTTTGGGACGTAAAAGGATGTTCTTTCATGAAAAGCTTTTTAATTCTTGCTGATCAAAATATTAGCATTTGCTCTCCTTACCAACAGACAAGGAGATCCTCCTAAGCTGATTGATGTCTCACGCAGGACCGGGGATCTTATTCCTCCTTTCGGCTGAAAGCTTCCACATTTTTACTGAGATCTCCATCTCATCCATCTTTATTTCTGTTGGCGGGGACGGCTCGTTCTCCCTGAAGAAATGTCTTCGCTCACAAGGAGCCCCATTGTCTGCTGAGGAGAACGTGGGTTTATTGTCCACACCGAGGCAAGTGGCACAGGCGGATTGCGTTACTTACTGAGACCTGGAACCCCATCACTCCCCACCTGCCAGGCCGCGCTCGCTCTACGTCCACTGCTGGGACTGATTTACTATAAATTCAGTCTGCTCGCCGTGTAAGAAGACCCCGATTGGCTCGTCTTGTATCACAATCGCATCGATGTAATAACAACATAAACTGAGGCCTAAATCTCCACTGTAGAGCCAAAACCTATCTAAACGTAAAGTGGAAGTGACTTGGGGCAGTCTTGGTTGTCAGTGTCTTTATTCATCAGTTTCATATAATAAGTAGAAGATCGCTTCCCTTCTGCGCGCTTTAGTGGAAGCATCTTCTTTTCATTATGTCTAATCCTTCTTCCTTCCCTCCTGTCTTCTCTGTTTTGTCATTTGAGAGTGTGCAGAGTTAGTTCCTGTTACTAAGCCAGCTTTCTGGGAAGGAGAGTTTTCAACAGTCTGAGCCTTCCTGCTCAGACCACTTCCTTGCCGTGGTGTATGGACACACCTGTGAGTGTCTTTGTTGACTGGAGGATCCCCGAAGGCGCCCCAGACGGATCGGGAAGCTTCGAAGGATGCAGGGCCTTGCAAAAGTATTCAGATCTTTTTCAAATTTCATGACCTTACAACTCCAAACCTGAGTGTATTTACTTTTAATTTATGTGATAAACACAGAATCCTTCCTTGCAAAGAAGATCAAACTCAGTCGGATTGGATGACGAGACTCTAGGAACATCGATTTTCAAGTCTCGCCCCAGATTCTCGATTTAATGGGTTTGAATTTTGACTGAATTTGATTTGACTTTGATTTGAATCATAAAGCTCTGGCTTTATGTTTATGATTATGATGCTTATGATATTTCGTATCTTGTCACTTATGATGTTGGTGTAGCAAAGAAAATCGCATGCTCTATGCCACACGTGTCAAACTCCAGGCCCGTCGGCCAAATACGGTCTGACAAAGCTTTTTATGCGGCTCTCTAGATTGTAGACTAAACATTAAATGTGCTTAAATATTATGTTAGCAATCAAATCAATGCAGTTTTTAATCTGTTCACTGCCACATTATATCAATCAGTTCCTCCAGTTTCCTCAGGATTATCGTGGAAATTCCCACAAAATCAACAAATCCCCACAGTTTTCTGTGCTGCTACATAATTGGGAGTTCCTTTCAGATTTTTCTCAAGAATTGTCGAAAGCTTTCTTACTTGTACTAAACAGCTGCCTCAGCCCTAATTGGTGTCAGATTATAGTCCATGATCTAGACAGCGAGTAATATAAAGTTGCATTTACTGACATAAATAAGTGGAAATATTTTCAAATTAATACCACAAACAGGTTTTATCAATACATCCTAACACTACTGGCCCATTAAGAGCATTCATGATCTTGATTGGGACCAAAGCGAAAATGAGTTTGACCCCCTTCCCCATTAATCTGTTGCTGCCTTCAAGAGATATAAATGGATAAGCTGTGTGACTGCGAAACGAATCCAGGTAATCTGCTATGTCATTTATCAAGCATACAGTATGGAGAGATGAGTAAATCTTCGTTAGTGCAGACAAAGCATCTGCATAGCTGGAGCATTAGGTGATGTTATTATTGTATGGTGGCACTTGCATTCAGTTTTTTAGCAGTGTCTGCTGTACAGATGAACATTTAAACTCTCCTAGTTTAAAACTTTGTAACACTTTGTAAAACCTAAGTGTCATCTATTTAAGGTCAGATATCCTTAAACAAGAGGCAGATACACTACAGCGAGATGGAAGCATTTTTATTTTCCTTTTATTTGACCTGTTTTTGAAATTGAAATCCTAAGGAGACTGTTAATAAGCACAGAGTGTCCTGAGAACCGGGGCTGGGGAACTGCTGTTTGCTTTGGTTCGATTCATGAACATTATTTCTAGGATGTCAAGTATTGGTTTTGTTAACAGGCTTTAACTTTCTAAAAGGTTCCAATTTTAATATTTAGAACATATCTAGAGGTTCTGAAGTCTTTACTGTTCTCTTCGCTGATCAAACTGATGAAACGCCACATTTACCTTTTCCTGTTTTTGCAATAAAAGAAAGCCTGAACGTTCTCGCAGTTTGAGCAACGCTTGCGTGTCGCAGAGCGTTATGGAAGACATGTTGGAGGAGGAGACAAACAAGCTGTTTGACTTTAATGTGAAACATTCTCTGTTATTTTAGACAATTGAAGACAGGTTTTAAAGGAGTCACATACAGTAGGGCTGCGTTTGTAGGGGTCCTTTGGAACATTTAGAGATACAGTGATATGCTCTAGTGCTTATAGAGCCAGACCACTCTCAGCTGGATCACATTCCAATATTCAAGTATCTGAAATAAGATATTGCACTAACCTGAACCTTTTTTTTCCCAATTGGCCAACAGTGTTGGCCAAATAAATCTCTGCAGTTTCTCTAGGATAAAAGAAGGCCATACAAAAGCATACAAGAACTGAGCCATTAAACAATAGGCATAAAGGTGGGGAGGCTTCAAATCAAAAGCGTACCAGTATAACAGCAGGAGAAAGCACTAAAGGGACTGGCAAACAGCTAAGGTTTATTATTTTTGAACGACAAGCTTCTGCTAACAGCGCTAATAATTTATGCCCAAGCTTAAACAGTACGGCTAAACTTGTTACATTTTCATGTACTGCAAAATTATGTCTTACACAGTTTGGAGTTTGGAATTTGCCAAATTACAGAACATACAGTGCAGTCGCTTTTTAATCACATAAATGCGCTAAAGTCCTACTTTTCATTTAGCTCCCGCCAGCACAGGATGTCCATTTCAGCTCAGCCTTTATATCAAAGATTAGATTTAAAATTTCCATCTAGACTATTTTATGCGCAAATAAAATCTGTACTTCATGTGGTTATGTAATAAAGAAAGAAACTGATATTTCAGCTGGTTTCGTCCCAGTGGAATAGAGTGGACTATTTACAAATGGCCTGAACTTTGCTTTCTCCATGTTGAGCTGCTTCCTATCTTTTCATATCTGTTAATCTGAAACGTGCTCTAAGTATAAAGAAAATAAGCGCATTTTATACAACAATATATCTAGTAAAGTGTGTTTGCCCCCCTCTACTTATACAGTTAGTGTGTGTTTGGATGAAAGGTCTCTAATTTAGTGTGTGATATGCTACGATTTATATGTTTCACATTTATGTATTTCTAATTTCCCCAAGCGCTCAGATATTTAATAGCTGAATAAACTAGGAAGCAGGTCGAGCAGCTGTTAGCTGGAGCATCCAAGCATTCAGCATGCAGAGGTGAGTGAATTTCCATGCGTGCGGACTTAACATTTTCATAGTGTTGCATGAGATTAATTGTTGTTGTATAACAGCAACCAGTTTCTTTAGAATATTTTCACGTCTGCAACTACACCAGTCGCTCTGTTTATCAAACTTTAGTCTACTGATGAAATAATTTAATCAAAAGACGAAGATATTTCTTTATACTCGTATTGATTCAAATAATAAACATGAAAAGTATAGCAGTTATCTGACAGCTGAATATAATAATATAACAAAAGCAATATAATAATAAAGCATGACTGAAAGACAGAATGGAGCAGAAAATAAAATAGTCATCAAGAGAATTATTAATTGTTCAATGACCAGATTAAGATTTTTTTTTGTTTAATTTCGTGTTGATATAAACTAACACTGGTTTTGAAGATCCTGATTATGACATGGGTTGTGCTCTGGTGCCCAGCGATATTTGTTGTTGACATGGACAGAACCTCGCTCAGTAGTAAACATTAATGTGTTGCATACAGGACAGAGACTAACACTAGCTGAAGAACACAAAGAGTTCATCATTCATAATTATTCATTTTGCCTCAAAAGAAGGTCCATTGCAGCTTCAGGAGGGTTTGAACAGACAGAATGCTGCAGTAACAGCGAGGACGGCCAGGAAGACATCAGGATATAAACAACAATTAGTTTCAATTTCATGTTGCGTTTAAGAACAAATCTGATACCCTGAATGCATTTTCTGACATACCAGAAAGCTCAAACATGCAGGCCGCTGGGAGACAACAGCAATCCTCCGCTGAGCTGAGAACTCAGTCAAGGCCTTGATAATTATGTTCCAACCTGTTTTTCCCAACTGAACGGCGTGGAACTGGAGCAAATTAGTCAGGAAAAACTGGAAAAAAAAGTGCAACATCCAGATGTGCAATGCTGAAATTATGCATTTCAGAGTCACGGGAGTAATTGGTTTCCAAGGGGTCCTTCCAATTTTCGCATTCTTAGATGGAATATTTTGTTGGCCATAGTGCTCATGCTACTGCTTTACCTAGTCTAAAAAGTGATTTACAAGTCTCAAAAGTCGTCCAAACTAAATGTTGTTGAAAGTACATAGACAAGACAACACTGCTTTCCACTGAAATGAGACTAAAATGTGGTTGGAAGGCAACAAGACATCAACATAAAGATATCTCATGATATCTTTTCATTATTAAATTGTTGGTTCATCAAATAAGCTGAAAATAAAAAGGGAATAGAAAGCTTTGGCTTAAGAAAAATTCCAATTTTAAACGTACCTATCAATGTGGACAAAGAACAAATAAACTGCAAAACAGGTGACAAGTGCTTGGAGCGTATCTCCACATATCGTTTTTGTACTTTTTCAGCACGACAGAAGAGAACCAATCAATAATCTTGAACTGACTTTAAAATTTTACAACCAGACGTTTAACTCAGACAGCTGTATGGAAGCTGTGAATCAACTGAAGGTAATAAAACCAAACGTCCATAAACACAAAAACGAAGCGAGTCAGGATGACACAGGGCTTAATGGAGAACAAAAATCTAATAAGCCAGGCCGTGTTACTGACATCAGTCATTATCGATACACAATCTTCACAGCCCTCCATTCGTCTGGACAAACCTTCACTGCAGCAAACAGTAGCTTGTGTGCAGCTCTGGGGCTGCAGGCCAACTTTTTTATCATCTCCCTGCAGAATGCTTCCCTCAGTCGTCAAGCAGTGACTCGCCTCGACACAGATCCTTTTCCCTTGTTCTTTTATTTTACTTTATTTTATTTTTTTGCTGGCTCCCGATCAGTACTAGTCAAAGATTATATATTTTACAAATCTTTGCAGCCAGGTTCGCATTTGTAGTCAGGAGCTGGAGTCGGATGGAACATATTGTTGTTATTATGAGCAGTGGAAGCGGTCCAGCTGCCAAGAGAAGGAGAAAGGCGCACAATCGTCTGGTCAGAGGAGGGGGGGGGGGAACAGTGCACAGTGGTTACTGTGCACTGTTTAAATCTACTCTCGTTCTCTCAGTCTCCTGCACACACACAGGCCAGAACTTTTACATAAACAAATGGATGCTCACAAGGACACCGTGCAGGAACACGTACAAATCATCTAAATGCACAGCACACATCCATGGACAATTAATGCTGATATAAATCAGCTGCCCAATTTCTGGTTGGAGCGTAGAGCAATTTCTCCACCCGCCTTCAAATTCCACAAAATGATCTGCGGTAATTTATGGTGTGTTTTCCACCGAGGGGAGTGATACGGGGTTCTGGGCTGTAAACGTTGCGCTGCCGTGTTTATTTTCATTTCATTTTGCTCTGCCTCTACCAACACTTTACCTTGGTGATTTAAGAAGGTTAAGAGTGGTTTTGGAATCCCACCAGCTGGATCGGTGTGTGTGTGTGTGTGTGTTCGTCCTTCATACCAACAGCAGAGTTTCTTTTCTTTTTTTTTTATGGTTCTTCTAGACTTAATTAGAAATATAATATTTTACACATCCAGTTCTTGTGATATTCTGCTCTGTTTTTGTCACGGACGCAGATGTATTATTTATTGCTACCCATGTCCTGTCGTTTGCTTGCAGATGGATAGATAAATTTGACGTGACAATTCACACACAAATCTGTGGCTACTTAGTGGCAAGCCATCAGTTGATCAGCTTTTTGATCGGGCATGGATATGTTCAGAGTAGTGCGTGGCTCGAGCACAAATTAAATATTTTTTCTAATTGACGTCTAAATCATTTTTATGGGTGTGATTCAACTGTTTGCTCAAAATTCATGGAACGTACAAGGAGATTTCTCATGCACATATAAGGGACGTTTCTGCAACAATTCCTAAATTATGCAACATACCCATAATTTGCTGCTGCTTTTGGTTTATTCCTCTTCTTAATCACTAAATACCTGGCGCCTATTTGGGTCAAGTGAATTTGATATTTAAACTACTGCCTGAAAACCCTCTTTGGTCTTCCACCAAACGGCAAAGCCTTGCTTATGGGCAACTTGGAGGTGTGTGCGATTCTGGCTATGACAGTGTGCTACTCCAGCTGAGCTCCCACCACTTTCCACTGGCAATATCTCATAACAGCGCTATATTAACTGGAATTGGACTGGTGCACCTATAGAGTGCTGCAAAACCTTAGTTGAAGTTCTGCCAACAGCACAGGACGGGAAGTGGCTGTTGGACTTGGCATGTAACACGTGTGGCCAACTTTATGCCTGATTTTTTTGTTGGCCAATCGAGTCAGTTTCACACAGGTCACTCGTCATACTTAGGCATCGTTCTTGCTACTGTGCTGCCTCGCCTTGCACCTGGGACATGCAACCATCATGATAACCTAACGCTATACGTACATCCAGGCGTTTTGTGCACTTACATGTTGTCAAGTGTGACGGGTAGCGTGCTACATTCTTATTCCAGGCCAGAAAACTTTGCCAACACCTGGCAAAAAAATAAAAAAATAAAAAAATCCCTGTTTAGTCTGAATCTTTTAAGTCACACAGCATTCTTAAAGGGGCCTTGGACTAGCTTTTCTGATTTGACTGCCAAAGTTTCATCTACAGTACCAAAAAAAATCTTACTAGATTTACAATGTCCTTCTGCTTTTTTATTTCTTGTAACAGGCAAGAAATGTGTGCCGCAAGAAACTCTTGAAGCATAGTTAGTGCTTCTGTTTGGAGCTCTGAATCAAAGTGTAAGTGAAGGTCAAAAGGAAAGCCTTACACCGGGGAGACGCAATAGGATTGGTTGCCCGGTTTCACAGCCGATTCTGAGTCGGGGAAGGTTTGCGCCAGTCTGCAGCGTAGCTGCGAGCAAATGGCCGGTGAGTTGGCACATAAAATCTGTTAGTGAGATAAGAGGCAAAGACTGGAGTCTGTAAGTGTGTGAGGGCAAACGACCCGATCCCAGCTGCAGTCAATCAAACGTGCTTAAATTTTTGTTAACAAAAATAAGAGATTTCAGACTAAAATGCAATAAATTATGAATTATTATCCTTACAATATTATTTTAAACATACATTATCAAAATTAATGGTAAAATTGCTCTGAAAGGTTTCAGTGGTTTAATTGGAGCTCAGTAAAAAGAAAAAAGTCATTGCTCTGAATAAAGTACTTTTTAACAAAAGTGGTAAGGTTATTTTATTTATCATAAATACTTTTTTTTTTTTATGCAATCCAGTCCAATCATGATAGCAGTAACATTTTCAGAATAAAATCAACATTAAAACTCATAAAAAAAAAAAACACGATCTTACATGAAAAATTAAAAATGATTAAAACTCTCAACACCAACAACACAATCAACACTATCTGAATGAACTTTTCATTGAAGACGTTCAAATGTTGCCTGTTTATCAGATTTTATTTCTTTAACTTAATGGGGAAGTGAAAAAGAACTATAGCCAATCTCGACTCTCAAATGTCTTTGCTCACCCTTTAAAGTACTTCAAGGAATTAAATTTTTATTTTATTCGGTTTTAGGCGATTGAAAAACATACTGCGACATCGCAGTGTGCGGTTCCTCCAACTCTGTTCAAACTCTGTGAAGACCATGACAGTGGTGTGCAGTGTTTTTCTCATAATTTTTCAGGGAACAATTTTCTCCTTTTCCCACATTTTTGACTGACAATGTTTTACAAGTCTCTCCTCACCAATAATAATGTCGAAAAACGGAAACCGCTGTTTGCCTCCCACAGCCAATTACCAGTTTTTTGTGCAAAGCCTACTTTTCAGATTAAATAGACAAACGCTTCACACTGATCGGAGGTATGCAGTTATTTATTTAACCAGCTCGAAGTGGAGCCTTTGCAATACCAATTTAACCTCAAGGAACATATATCAGACTCTGTGCTGTGGCCTGCAAGCCGGCCACTGATCAGCTCCAATAGTTTGGACATCCACTGAGTGACATTAGAAAGCCACATATTTATAGTCAGATGTTGGATTTTTACTGACCCACTCTTTATTTTTAGGTTCATGTCATTTATTTGAACGTTTTGCTTGCGCACGTTCATGAAACCCGATGAGGAGACGGAGGGGAAAGGTCCGTGGGATTCGGTTTCAGTCTTACTGGATGGCACCCACCTAAAATGATGTTCTCTTTTCCAAGAGATTTTATTTTATTTTTTTCCCCGTCTTCAGATTATGTATCAGAAGGAAAAGCGGACTGATCTGCCAGGTCAAAAACAGGTCCGCATCACGCTGCGTGGGCCTACTGTATTATTGATGGCTTTAGCGTCAGGGTTCATATCCTACAATGAGCACTGATGTAAAAATATTAAGCAGACATGGCTGTTGAATGACTTGCAGTCTGCTGAGGCCCAGAAACCAACATTTGGAGAAGTTTTCTTAGTTCAGCTGGTAGAAGAAAGAGTTCATTAATCTTACACGTGCGGTACGATGCCAGCTGCCACTCAGCTCGTCCGTAATCGTCACTCATCAGTCAGCCGGTCAATCTTTCATTCTGTCAGCCGTCTTAGCCAGCTTGTCAGCGCCCAACTGGTCCGTCAGCTAGTCAGTTAACCAAACAAATGAGCAAAAGAAAAAACACCCAACCAGCCAGTAAGTCAAATCAGATCCCATCGTGGACGCTAGGAGTAGTTTCCCTCGAGCAAATCTGATTAAGCATGAAATAGAAATCGAGAGAAACAGGAAGATACATAAACCATGTCTGGAGCTCGCTCGCACACGAGTGAACGGAGGGAGATGTGTATCTGTGTGCGCAGGCAGATCCTGGAGTTATTTTCTGTAATACCCCCAGTTTCATTTAAGGTTTGGTCAGGGTCCAGGTGGTTGGCTTTAATGCTGTCCAGATGGGAGACACGGAGCAGAGAGTGGCCAGATTTTTCCAAAGTTTTTGTCGAAGCAGGATTCCTCTAATAAAAGTGGAGGAGATTTTCACAGTTCCGCAGACAAAACCTTGCATTCTGAATCTCAAAGGGGAAGGGAGAGCAAGTAGGACCGCAATGTTATACTTTGTTTTTATTAAAGGGGCTGATTGACAGCTTGGAGAGAATTTTCCAGCATTAAACCAAGGGTCTTATTGGAGAGGACATAGCGGTGAGCAAAGGGACCTGGCAAAGAAAAGCAACTCTTTGGCAAGCTGCTGCTGACTGAAGGCTTGGCGTCCTCTCTAATTCTCTTCTCCTACCATCTCACTCTCACTATAGTTGCTATCTATCGCCTAGGAGCAGATTGCTGTGGGGTGTAGCTGATCTTAACCTTTGACCCACCCAAATCTCTCTTCTCAAAGGCCAGATCTCCTCTCGGTTTCAAACCCCATCGCAATAATTCCCCACATTTCAGGAATATGCTGTATCCTTATTTCACTTTATCCTTCAATTTAGGGACCTAATAACTGTCTCTGATGCTCAGAGAATCACTTTGGGAACTGCGGTACAACAGCAAGTTTTTATACTTGCCTGCTTAGAGCCTAATAAAACCCAGAGAGCCTCTTGATTCAAATAGCCTATAAAGGATAAAACACTTACTGTCCTTGCATTAATGTGTCTGTGGATATGTGGGCTTGTCTCAGTCTCAGTCTTATCTCCGTTACGCATCTCTCAACGCCTGGATCCAGTTAAAAAGACTGAACCGCTCACTCAGTGTGTCTCTGGGTCTGAAAGGCACCATCAGAACGAAGGAACAGCACACCGGCCGCATGCCGAGGAGTTATTGGATGTTCTGTTTTCTTTTTGTTGCTAAGATTTCACACAATGTCCTGCGATTGTCGGCGGACCATCACTCAGCAGGCGCAGTGTCAACATTTGGCTCCGATTTTCAATTGTGACTTCAAAGTTATGTCATTGCAAATCTATTTTTACATCTTGGTGTGCAACACTTAATCGTGCATCGAAATAACTGGATGATAAGGTCTCGACACACACGCAGCGACAAAAGACAGTGAGAAGCTGTCGGTAGCAGCGACAGCAGTTCGAGATTTCAACTTTCTCCCGTCGAGTCAGTAGAATGTGCAAGTCTATGTGTACGAGCTCGAAATTTCCCATGCGCAAATCTCGTCGGTCACTTGGCTGTTGGAAGGCAAGAGATTGTCGACTCGTCACGCAAGTTTCATAGGACATTAATGGAGAGGGAGCGATGAAGACTAAAAAAACACCCTCTAAAGACTTGTAAAATGCATGTCAGTAAATCTTTTGTTTTCTACTTTGTTCCTAACAGAGCCACTTTTTTTTTTTTTACAGTTTTCTGTTACTTTTGCAATTACTTGGAGTCTGATTATAATTGATGTGTGCACGCTTAGCCATGATGCAATAATCACTGAGGCCTCCCTAGCACGGCTCTGTGATTGCAAGGTTGTATCCTTGTCAGCGGGAAATGTCTTTTTAACAACCAATTAAGGATGAGCCAGGCTGCGTGCCTGCAAGGAGAATGTTTACGCAGCGGACCTCTCGGAGGCAGAAAGAGGGAGAGAAGATTTATTGTTGGGGAATGCACGGAGGGAAAGAGAGAGACCAAAGGTAGCGGTGTGTGTGTGCGTGTGTGTGTGTCGGGGGGGGCGACGAATGCTGAACAGTCCGAGATTTGGCACTTTCACAGGTGTGCACAACAGGGGTTTTAAGGCGGACGGAGTTTGTGCGTGCACGCGTTTGTGTGTATTCGTGTGTCGGTGTGTGTGCAGCTGCCAAGCCGGCCACCTGTCTTTCCCTCGTTGTAGTTTTAGTGTTTCCTTTCATCCGGAGCTCGGCAGCAGAGCTCCCACTTGGAGCAGTAAGCCTCCTGCAGTGTGTGTGCGTGTGTGCGTGTGTGTTTGTGTAGCTCAGGCCTCAGGTGGATTGAAAAGACTAATGTTCCTAAAGGTGCATTTCGCTCTTTCCTCCACCTTTTTATATCTTTCTTCTTTATATTTTATAGAGACAGCTCTGGTGGAAGCAGGAAGTTGGCCTACAGGGCCGCAGAGCAGAGGAGGACACCAGAGGAAACTTCTGCTCCAAAGTCAACAGGAGGTCATGCTTCAGGAAAAGTACTGCTACTGATCCATCTTTAATTAATAGGCCTTATTCAGCTGGGTGCCATCAGAGAGCAAGAACATGGATGAGTTGGAAAAAGAGCAGGAAGTGCTTCTGTCTCCTTCACTGATTCTCATGTTTTGACAGTTGAGAAATGGTGAAATAACTAGTTTATGTTTTTGAGATGTGATCCAAGGGCCCGTCTGGCCACTTATTCCCGAATAATTTGCTTATTTATAAAAGCTGTGGATGATGGTTTGAGAAATTCCAGGCTTTATTTTCAGTTTCCGACTCGGCGGGTTACGGGTCTGCAGCGTGAGAGGGATGACCGAGGTAGATGCTCCGTGAAGCCAAGCAGCATGGAGGGGTGAATGTTTCGGCTATTTCAGGAGCGACCCATAAAGTGCTGCATTCATCAATATTTTCACACACCTACTGATTTAACAATGGCTCATATGATATGAGAAGACTCTTTACGCCAAAGATACGCAGTCAAACAGATGGAACCTAATGGAGAATCGCTGTTTGGACAAAAAAATAAACTCATAAATTATATTCGCTTTAAAATTACACATTTTTGAAGCCGCACCTACAAACCAGTTGCGTCTTAAACCTCTGAAAAATAATCAGACACTTTCACTTGGAAGAAAAAAAATATATTTCACTACCCTATCTAATAATTATTATCAACTACTTTTGTCTCAAATAGTGTATAAATGAGTAAATATGAAAAGTTAGAATGCAAGTGAGAAGGGGTTCACTGACATAAATCAGTCACGATTTCCTTATTTTTGGCAAATGGGTGACAGGTTGATACTCAGATGTGAAGCAGATCTTATCCGCCGATCTTATCTCCTCGGTAAAGATCTAAAAATCAACCTCGCTGCCGTCAGAGAGGTTTGACTGAAAGCCCAGTCCTCCAGGTCATGTCTGCATGTTTGCACATAACAATAGTCACCCCCCTGTTGCTGAATCAGTGACTTTCTTTAAATATTTAGGGCCAAAACGTGATCTGTCATGTCAGGTTTTATAACGATTGGTAATCAGCAGTCAGAAAGTACAACTGGTCCGCCGCTCCCAGTGACAGAGGCTTAGATTAGTGCAGTAATGTAATATGAAAAAATATTGACTGTTTTTCCCATCAGGATGTGAGGGAAATGTGTTCTTCCTTCACATCCAACTCGATTCCCTGAGGGAGGAACCTACAGAGATTTATAACCTGTGCCAAAGCTGACGCCCTGCCAGTCGCAGAGAGAGCGCTCCGATACCAGCAAGTTGGAGCAGAATCGGACTGAAACCGGAGACACAAGTTGGTTCTGTGGAAATTGGACCAAAAATAAGGTCCTGTTTTCAGGTTCCATCGTGACGGTTCTGGTCCTGACAGCTCAGCCTCCTGAGACTGATAAACTCTTGATAAGTGTTAGATCTTTAATTGGTTGAGACTCACTACTTGTACATTCATTTCTTCAACATGAAACCTTTTAAATTGTCCGGGTGTAGAAGAGAATCGGAGTTGTACTTTTTTATTTTAGATGTCTGCTTTCGTATTCACTGGCTAAGTTAATCATTTTGTGAAAATATAAACTTAAACGTCTGATTACTAACCCTTCTTATAATCTTAAATTGGAGTATTGATTACTCATTGAAAATTTACAGAAACCTCCTTCTGCTTCATTTTGTATCATAGATTTTGCTATGGAATGGAAAGCGTTAGTGTTTGATGTGTTCCACTTCCTGTGCTCACTTTTGGTCAACATTTTGCCCAAAATCAGTGGGCTTCATCAAATCCATGTTACTTTTATTTCTACTCTAGATTACATGTTTAAAACCATGCTGTTGATGATTTTTTTTTTAATCACGTTTTCCTTTAAACTTCATATCTAGTTTTGCAAAAGTGAAAATTTTATGCCAAGTGGGTTTATTTTTTATTCTTCCATTTCTGATTCTTTTGCTAGTGTGAAAATCCTCTGACAAAAGCTGCTTTTCTGTAACTTTTGCTCGCTGTATTGACATAAAGTCTGTCGCACGCAGCATCCTCGTCAGGCCATTACGTCGATAATTAGAAGCAGTTGATTCTCCAACCTCCGCTTCACCTTTTAGTCCAAAACCTCCCACTTCCACACACCGCAGCAGGCTGCGTACTCAGCTGATCTGCTTCATCGATGTAAAATACAGAGATCATTATACGGCTAAGCTATAGCACAGACTCCCCTGCTGCAGATGAGTGTGAGCGCATGCAAATGTGTGCACGTCCATTCATAAAGTGTGCTCATCTATTTGTGCACAAGTTCATTGGCTCACGAGTTGCGTAAATGGTCGTCTGTGTGTGTTCAAGATTATGTGAGTGTAGGCGTAGGGGGAACCTGATCTGATCTGTGTGGGAGGAACCGGTTCCTTTTTTCCCCCCACTCACAACTGTTCAGACAGACGGCCTGCTAGAGAGATCAGACTCTCAGACTAACTGGACCAGAAGCCATTAGGACACACTAGACACACTGCATTTTTTTATTTTTATTTTTTAAAGCTGATACTTTCTTTTTCAAAAAATATTTAGCTCTCAAATGATCAGGGGGCAATAATAAGAAAAAAAACAACATTTTAAAGTAAATTCACAACACTAATCAAAACATTTCCATGCGATCCGACGCACTGCATGGGCCAATAACGGCCAAAGTGTCCTGAGATTTTGCCCTTTATTTTCCTATGTTCTGTCTCTTTGGGAAGGAAAACAGCTCCGGCACTTGAGTGTGAGGCTAGTTCAAGCATGACGAGCCAGAACTGCATTTTATCTGTAATACAAGTGATTCTCCAGACCTCACAACTATCTTTAGCTTGGGTTTTCTCTGAAACTGCTTTTCCAAAACTCTCTAAATATTGCCAGAAATGCTATTAGTATTAATGACATATTATTAGTTGTTGTTTTTTGAGTATATAACTATTTTTTTTCATTCACTTCTATTACCTTTGTGAATCAGGTTGTAATGGCTGATGGGACGTCTGCGGTGTCCCCTCAGGAAAAACATTGGCACTAAGTTTAAAGAACTCAAAATGAATCTGTTTTGTTTCCTTCAGTATTTTTTTTTCTGATTCAGGTTTTATTTTTTTTTTACTTTTATTTGGCCTTTTTCACCTACACTTGCCACGTTGCAGAAAAAAGTCAATACAAACTCAAACAGCTTCTTTGATTTTAAGAAATTTTACCCACTGTCCTAACTAAAAATTATTGGTGAGTTAGGATTATTTGAGCTATTTCCATTTCCTAAATGCCCGGATGACGGGAGAATATTTCCTGTTTCTAAAGACAACACCTCAAACACATTGTTTCCAATTACGAAATCATTAAAAAAACAAAAATAAATTGACCTAGATATCAGGGCAGTAACGTGGACTTCTACAAGTCTGCTTCGTTCTTGAGCACAAAGTCCAGATACCTCAAAGTACCACGTTCATTTGTTCGGACAATTGCATGCAAGTACAAAGACATGCTCTGTGTCCAAAAGAGAGAACATCTTTGGTTGCAAAATGTGCGAGTCAACCATTAAATAGAATAAAAAAAACCTTGTAGAAATGCTGACCAAACCGATATGAACTCAGAATGGAAGTAATCATTATTAGAAAGCAGCATGAAAAGCCTCCTTATGGTTTTTAAGTGCATTTAACAACATAGAGAGAAGTCCTGTGGTTTATTTAAGAAAAATGAAGGCATTTGAGCATAATGTCCTTTGTTATATTTGGAGGAGAAGCGGAATAGTGTTGCAAGCCTGAGAAGACAATCCCAGTTGTGGTGGCAACGTCGTCTCAAGGAGGCGACTTGCTGCATGAGGAAACATTTCGCACAATGCATGGCATCACGACAAAAAAAAAAAAAAGTCAAAGCAACACGCAAAGGCAAAAAAATGTTTGACCCAGTCCAACCAGACAGAAACTGTATGTAAACCTCTTAATACAAAGAAAATTTTTTTTTTTAAATCATGGAAATGTAGTGTAATTTAATGTGAGACAGTGAAAAAAACTTGCTACTCTTGTTTCTTTTATTAAACAGTGCATGTAAACATGCAGTCTCAACCCTCCAAACATCAGTAATGTGTATTGTCCATCAGCCAGTCATAGTATTTATTTAGTTTACTTTAGTTATTTATGTTGACATTTTGAACTATTCACTCCAAATTTATGCTAAATGCTTAAATTTAGCATTTAGCTAAATGCTAAATTTACCGGATTTGACCGGACGGTTAGCCCGTCCGGTGAACACCGACCCTACCGCCTTTAAAAACCTCTTTAGACGTCAGCTGACCTCTGCATGTGGGCGTTTCTTCACCTTTCAATTTCCAACCACAGTTAGACGAGAGGCACCATCTTGTTCTCTCCAGTCATCAGACGAAGGTCTGCACGGATGAAAGGCTTCGTCTTTCCCCGAGATCATCTAAACAGAACAATTAAGAAAATGTAAAGAGCATCCTGTTTATTTTCACAAAGCCAAATTCAAAAGAATGGAAAGGAAACAATACAATAATAATGCTGTTTCTCGTGTCAGAGAAGAGGCTGGAAAGATGGACAGACAAGGTTATGGGAAGGTAAGCACGGTCAGGATGCACACACTGGAAAGCCATCACCAACCAGATTTTGGCCAGTGGCACTCCAGGGAGAAAAGAGGAAGAGCAGAGGAGGAGAAAAGAGAACAAGCATGTGGAAAGGTAAAGAAGAGGACAGCAAAGGGACAAAGGCAGATGTCCAAGTAGCCATACCTGCAGATGCAATTTTGCAGCCCACTTCAACCCTTCCTCCCACCCCTGCTCCTGTGCTCGTCTGTTACTCCACTTCTGGATCTTGCTTTTTGTTTTTTTAAATTTCCTCTTTAGGCTTTCTTATTTCAACCTTTATTTTTTAAAAAAAGCAAATACCGCTTTATCAAGATCATTTTGGCCAAGGCAAAGAGCAGCAACCCCCCCCCCCCAAAAAAAAATAAAAAAAAACCATCCAGATGAGATCTGTTTTCACATAAGAAGCTTGACATGAAAGGGAAATCTAAAATGAAATGTAAAAATAAAAGCATCGATTCTGTTTGTTTCAGATAATTATGCCTCAAATTTGCTCTTGTAAAAGGCTTTCGTTGGCTCTTGTGTCTCCCGTAGCAGCGAAAGTATCCCCTAAAAAACCCACAATTTGGTTTTAGAAAACATCTGCGTGCCATCATAAATTCAAAATGGAAACTTTATAAGCTTTATTGGTTGGAACCGGCAATTACTGGGACAAGATTTGAAAATACAGTATGCTCAGAAAAATATGATTTACGCCCAGATTTACAAACATTTTATTGGTCAGCTCGAGTTATTTTCCACTTTCAGGGATGAATATTCGAAGTAACCATTACTGCCATAGTTCCAGCATGTTCTCTGCGATGCTACAAACTGAGTCAGAAACCAAAGTCTGCACTGAAAAACAATATCAAAAAAATGCCACAAGTCTGTTAAATAACACAGTTTCATTATATATTGTTATGTTACATAAATATACATTTTGTTTTTATATCAGCTTACATTTTAAGAAGACAACTTTTAATGAATACAAATTTGTGGGTTTGGAGAGATCATGTGCCATATTTCTTTTTTTTTTTTTTTTTTTTTTAGAAGTACTGTGTTTTTACTTTTTCTCTACAGTCTTGATACGCTGGTGAAAATCCATGGAAAGTCTTGTTCACGATGCCTCACTGTAAAACAAAAGAGTTCGCATAAAGTAATAGAAAAAGGAAACATTAAAAAGTTCCTTGTAAAGGAAGTGGAAGTGCTACATAAATCCTTCAAAAGTCTTTAAAACGCATCACAGGTCTGGTAAGTCTTCAAGCTGCAGTGGTTGTAATAAAAATCACATGAAGCCCCGTCAGAGTCGTGAACATTTTGTCCGTGTGGTTTGTGCCCTCGGCGTTAGCTTCGGATGCTCGTCTTCCTGTCTCTGTCTTTGTTCTGCGACAGAAAGAAAACACGGTGTCAGATCGTCAGGAGCGTTCAGCTTGGATGTAATGATGACAATATTGAGAAGGCGACACCAGAAAATGCGGGGAATTTATTTATTTTTTTCACATTTCTGCCGCTTACGTCAGCCTCCGGCGTCGTGACCGATCGGGGTCACGAACTTCCACTTCAGACAACTTTACCGCCTGCTGCGGCAACAGAATCTGGTTTTCTGCAATCAGTGTGGTTTTGCAAGCATTTCTGGTTGCCGAGAAAGCAAATTAGCCCCGACTGGCTGCAGTAAACTCACAAACACATTCCACACAGTAGCAAGGCAACATCAGCTGCGGCGGCGGGGAGCAACACGTGTTTTGCTTAATTCGATCGCAGGCTGAACGATGACATCATGAGCTGATTTATAAGCGCAGCGTAAGACGATATATTCCTCATTTATCTGTGGTATCGGAACAGAGGAGCCCTGATTTCCTGGCTGGTGAGGAGCCTTTCTCTATCTGGCCAGGAAAATAACATCACTTTTTCCCTCCTCACCTAACCTCTCCCCTGCTGGCCGCGCCGGCCGTCCACCGCCCAGCCCAGCTCAAAGGCTGTTAAATGAGGTTATTTTCTGAGTGATTTGCAACGTATTCAGTCTTTGCCGTGTCTCGAAAATTAATGACATCTGATCTAATGCTGTTAAGACCTAATCCCTGGCTGTTGACAAATGTTTGCTAATCGAAATCTGTTCTCATTGACTCATCCAAATTCAATTTGGGTGAGTTTTTCGTATTTTCTGCCAAAAAAAAAGTTTGGGAGATTTTTTTATTTATTTTTTTATTACGCCTTGCTCTTTTTCCTTTCTCATGTCATCTCAGCTAACCTTCTCCGACTCCCAGCTTGGCCTCCTTCTCAACACCTGTAACACATTTCCTTTGTTTCAGACGGAGCACAAGGTGTAGGTGTTTGGAAAAGTCCATGTGACTGACATCAGCAACGGTGGGTAGGTGTTTGGACGGGTATCAGGTGGTAATCGGAGGATGAAATCACAGGATTTGGACAGGAATCGGTCCTCCCACTGACTGGGGCGAGCGCGAGGACACGCCGAAACGATTATTGACGATCCGTCCTCCAGCTGGACAGAGATGAGCGTCGTTAGTAGATTAGAGGTTGGCGTTTTGTGTGCAGGAATTTACGTTTCAGAAGAGCAGCTACTTCACGTGACCTTTTCATGACATTAACTTCAGAGTTTTGTTTGCTGCTAAAAAATGCCCCACTGAAAACAAAAGTTTAATTTTCATCCTGAGGCTTTCACAATATGTCGATGATCATTTTCTTTTTAGATACAATAGAATAATACGCTAAAAAAAAATCTTTTTTAACTAAAACAGACAAGAAAGTCAATTTATAAAGATTTGCTAAACTTGAGTGCCTGAACCTCGTTCTGCACTTGAGAGATCTTCAGGAAACACCTAAAGCTCAGATGCTGCCCTTTCATCCTGTCTCATCTAGTCAATTCCTCACACAGGCCTCGTTAAAAGTCTAGCCCAGGGAACCGGCTTTAGACAATAAGATGGTCAAGACAAACCTGAGGATGTTGCACAAGAAGCAGCATTTAGTTTCAATGCACTTGGCTTCTTGAAATACAGATGGAAAAAGTTACCGCTTTCTGCAGCTTAGCCGTAAAGGTCAAACATCGCTTTATCCGTCCATTTCTGTCATGTGTTAGTTTCGTTTGAATGTGATTTATTTTTTATTTTTTATGGGAGATCATTTTTTTACTACTAGTCTTTATTTAGGGTTTTTATTATCTCTGTTCTTTATTATTCTAGTGACTCTGCATAAATAACTCTGCTGCACCTGAAAAACTCTCTCAGTTTGAGAGCATCAGATGTGCAATTTTACCCCTAGCAGTTTCTGCCCTGTGTTGAAGGCTTAATCAAGGGTCAAAGGGTAAAACGTGGTTCAGCTTTTAACTCTCAGACCTTATAAACTCCTTGGATTGTGGCGTAATCCAGCAATGCGCACTTCAAAACTAAGAGTAAGTCAGTGGGCGTCATGGGATTTTAGCCAAAAATGTTAATTTTTTATTTTTTATTTTTTGTGAGAATGAATTTAACACAGCCTGGGAAACTGCGGCCAAACTGGAGCACTCCTGTTATCGTACTCACTTTCCCAACACAAACCATCAAACCAACAGCTGCGAGACACAAGTGCAGCCGCGCTCTCCGGTGTTTGCTGGAAAGCGCTGTGGAAAATTGCAGGCATTTATCAGTGGAAGGAAAAGTACTCTGCGTTGGAGAAAGAGGATACATCAAGAATTTCACTTAAAAACCTGGGCATTGAAATTAGCCAATTTACCAAAATTACATCAAATCAGTACGGAGTCATTAGACGAATCGTCCCGCGTCTCGTCGCGAGCAATCGGTGACAGCTTGGAAGCTGCTGAGGCTGGATCTGAACTGGTTCAATCCAAACAGGAGGAGGGGGTCGCCTTCAGGCCGGCCTGGTAGTCAAAACAATCTGCTAAAGACTAATAGGTCACGGTCAGATGACGGTTCTGCTCTTTCTTCCCTCTTTCCACACACACATGCCAGGAGCTTCCCCAGAGGGCGATTTGTCCAACCCTAATATGATTACCTGATGATGTTTGCTCAAGATACAATATGAAGATATCACCACCCTGAAGCAATATTATTGTTCTATTAAGGTGAAAAGCAGCCTGTTGCAGTCTGGACGTTAAGACACTAAGCACTTTCATTAAAGTATCTAATCAACTCACAAACTTAAAACTTCAACTTTTTTTTTTTTTCTTTTTTTTTGCGAAACTCAACCCTGCCGATTCTTTACCTATAATCCTGGATTTTCCATGCACTCTTTTTTTTTTTTTTTTTCCTGTCTTAAGCTCGGTCTGTCAAATAAAAACATCTAATTTAGTCCCTGGCTGCATGAGGACAGGACTGACTAGTTGGAAAAAATAATTCCTCTTGGGCTCGGGCCTGCATTCATATAAGGACATTGGTATTTAACCATGAAATGAAAGCGGCTTATATCCTTCTAGATTATTAAGTGAAAATATTTAAGACTGTGTCACTGTCTCCAGTGGCTTATATAAGCTGTAGTTACCCTCATAAATGACAATCAATTAAAAAAAAATCACACATCAGACCTTTAAAGTGAGCTAACTAGCAGACCAAAATGTCCCAATTTGCCATTATGTGGCTTGGCCGAAGACGCATACCGATTATCGGTATCAAGGTTTTAAAAAGTTACAGTTTCAAAACCGCTGAAACTTTCCTTTGTAGCGTTAAAATCCTGTCAGTGGAATACCAAAGGAAAAGTGGGAGTTTTCTCCAGCTGTACATACTAATGCCGGGCTGCCCCTGCCCCACATGTTGCTACTCACCGCCAAACAGCTTACTTGTTATTGACTTCTAAGTTGTCCATGAAGTAAGACAAACACCAAACTTAAACAAAAACAAAGCTGTAAAAATGAAACAAAAACCAGCCGCTTGGACATTTTTCATTTTTCCAAGCCTAGACAAAGGAAAGTTGAAATAAAGACATTTAAAAGAACAATCAGAAGAAAGTTTATTTGTATCCATCAACATATTTATGGTTATTTTATTTGACTAATGAGCTTCTACTTTGCTAACAGACCTGCAGCCTGTCAGGTCAAATGTCTGTGCAGTGGATGCCCACAACTGGGCCAGAACACAGCGCCCAAGACGCTGAAGGTCACAGAGTGTTGGACGCACAGCTGGAAAAGAGGAAAATGTGGATCCATCACAAGTGATGTCACTGCAGTTTTCAACAATAATGTCACCGTTGCATCATTTTCTGATATCATGCGGCCCTATTTTTCACTCATATTTGGCCTCCTGTGATGCTATTCCTCCGTTACGGTTAGAGCACATGAAAAATTAGTTGATGATTTGGTTTGGCTACGTCAAGCAACTTGTAGGAACGCCATGGCTGCTAGAGTTGACAGCGCAGTGTGTTTTTTCCTACCTTGTGGCACTGGTGGCCTTTACTATACAGTAAAAGATGGCTGCATTAAGGACTGACAGCCTCCACGTCTCAACACCACACAACGTGACATCATGACGACTCAGGTTTTAAAGCCATAGTTACCAAGCATTTCTCTACCTGGAGAAATACAAATGATTAACCAGCTAATTTCACTTTGTTATATTTGTTGTGCTGTAAGAAAGGCACAAACGCAAAAAAAAAAAAAAAAAAAAAAAAGGAACGATATTCTCCATATTGAACGGTTCAGGTACTCAGAATTTTGTATGCAAAAAGTAAATAAAGCTTCAAAAAGGAGCTACCATAGGAGTAATATTTAATATGTTGTATTGTTTAGCAGCAGTAACTGCAGCCTATCCTGTAACTAGACAGGCTACAGGTTGTCATGAGAATCCAACGCCAGCCTCTGTTTTTCTTGGATTAGAACATATTCATGTTACCTTACTATATCTTCTTGATGCATATCCTCTGACAAACAGCTCATTGAGTTTAGATTGCCCAGTTTGCACATGTATTTTACTACCAGCATATTTTAATGCTGTAAAGAGTAGAACAAGCTGGATTTTATTTTCACTTTGTTCTGCCCCATTATGCCGATGGCGTTACTTCATCATCGGCACTAACATGTCCGCCCTCCAACAGCAAATTTGTCATTAGCTTCAGCAGATATTGTTTTAAGAAGCAGCCTAATCAAAAGCGCCGACTTCTGCTTTCCTGTTCGCCGTGTTGTACTTCTCTCTGCCAGGCTCGGAGCTCCGTATTTGTGTTTTAATTTGCCCTGCGAGCAGCTCCGTCCCTGGAGGCCAAATGACAACAGAATGATAGTTTTGCTAATAGATTTTGTTATCGGACCCGACTTCTTCTGTTGGTGTTGAATTAGGGGGTTTAATTGCTTCCATGTGTGCCGCAAGCGTACAGACGGCTCTGCGTTTGACTGCATGACACGCTGAACGTGGGGGAGAATATATTTAAAAAAAAAAAAAAGACCCTAGCCTGATGCACCTCATTAGCATAGGTTCAAACGAAACGTACGAAGGCGATGCTGCTGCTTATGAGGCACAAATCATTAACTCCCAGTCAACTCCGGCTCCATCGCTTTTCACCTATGACACCGAAAGGTCAGCTTCATGCACGAGAGTGACGCAACGCTTTTTCCAGCTAAAGCAGTCTAATACTCCAAAAAGCTGTAAGAACCGCAGCCATTAGCGTGCTTCTGAACACGTCCCAGCCACGCATTTAAGCTCTCCTTGGGCGCACGCTTGATTGGGCCTCCATAAAGACGCAAAGCGCGGTTTAAGAGCAAACGTCCAAGCTGGAGGATAAATAGCGGAGTTGATTATCCCCGCTGACTCGTTGGCCACCTTCCTCCTCGTCTCCATCTCCGTTTCCAAAACGTCCTGCCCGCCATTAGTTTTAGAAAGCGTTGAAAGCGCAGCGGCGATCCAGAGCTCCTCAGCTATCATACATGGTTTGTTTATGCAGTCTAGATAGACGCAAAGAGCTGCCATCTGGCTGATGTGAAAAGGGTAATAGAAATAAAACGCTTTTATTAAAAAGCTCTCAAGAAAGGTTGCGCACTCACATGTATATATATATATATATATATATATATATATATATATATATATATATATATATATATATGTGTCATTTGTGGAGGTGTGAGTGTAAGCAGAGAGGGCGTTCCACAGAGCGCGGTTTCCAGGCTCCTTTACCATCACCATCAAAGCTCAGCCTCAATGTGTTTCTAATAGCAGCCGCTGAATTAAACACTGGCTGAACTGCCTCAGCAGAGGATAAATCATTTACAGAACAATTAGCTCATTTGTTGCTCTGCTCCGCTCTGCCAACGACTTCCAGACACAGAGAGCCAGCCGAGGGAGGACGCGTCTGTGTGTTTGTGAGGTGACTGTGTGGGCAAAAATTTGCAAAAGTCACCCGATTGAACTGAGTCAGCCAATAAATGACACGATCCGCTTTGATGCACGAGTCACCGCAGTGAGTCTTTGTGGGAGTTTTTTTCCTGAAGGGCAGCAAAACAGACAAATGGAAATCAGCTGCTTTCTGAATTCACCGCAAAGATTTTGGCCTTTTCTTTCCTCACACCCATAGATAACTGTGCGTACAAAAGGCTTCAGATCAGCCACTCGCATCATGTTTCATCTGCTGTGCCACTGACTTTGAACCTCTCTTTTTAATTTTGAGAAATTCACTCAAATCATAAATAAATATGGGTTGCGCCCTAAAATGCCAATAAAATTGCCCATTTCAAAGGGAACAATGGTCTATTTACAGCAACCACACCATAAGTACCAAGATAATTGGATTTTTTCCAGCGTTTTTTATGTTGTTTCCAAACATCTGACAGCTCTTTTATGCCATAAAAAAGGAGCTGTAAAACCCCCGATATTGGGCAAATTGTCTCGACTTGTAATACAGGGATTAAAAGGAACGAAGGTCTCAATTGCAGTCATTGGCAGACAAATTACCACTTTTATTTTCTTTTGCCATTAATTTGAGCTGACCCTCTTCCTAGTTCGAGCCAATAGAAATAGGACACACTTGTGGAAAAAGCTGTAAAAATATACAGAGTTCTGTGCCCTTCAAACAGAAGTAGACAAATTAGCATGGTTAAAGTTGTTATGTACGGAAAGACCATCTTAACTACAAGCCATCACCCCAGGCTCACCTCCACCAGGATCTGCTCTGTTGGAGCACGGCTGTGCCGACCAAGATTTCCTCATGTTTATGCAGCCTCCACGCTCCCCACACATCAATCTGATGAGATCTGAAGGGAGCAAACCAAATTCATGGGGGCCCCCACGCACCATACGTGGAGTCCAAAGGGCCTGCTAAACCTGACACTGTGACGATCTATAAAGATCTTTTACTGCAGTACTATAATCGCACACTGAAAAATTTGCTGGAGCTTTATTACTTGTGAGTTTTGAAAAAAAAAAAAAAAAAAAAAAAAAGAAAAAAGTTCTGACCTCCTTTGCCATGCTCATCATTTGGAGATTAACTGTCCTGCTTTGTTTGTCCCAGATCCTTTAAACCTGTAATAACTGCTCTGATGGGTTAGCAGCTCATTTTCTTCTAGTTATTTTCTGGCTAATGACGGACAACACACTTCTGTGCTACACTTTTGTATCTTGCCCATTTTGAAAAAGGAGCAATTGAAAACATTGATCAACTTAAAAAAAAAAAAAAGTAAAGTATAAGTAAAAATAATGCCTTAGTGGTTCAAAGTGATTGATGATGTAGAAACGCACATATGTAGTGTGAGATTTTCTTTCCCTTTGTCCAACACACACACACATAAAAAAAAATAAATAAATCTTTGCTAGGACCTCTGATGACCTCTCTGGTTATTGACAGTAAATCCTTAGATATTAAGAAGCTACAGCTGTGTGTTATATGTCGACTCCAGACACCTGAGAGAGAAGGTGGAGTGAGACATCCTTCACAAGACGTGTGCATCAGTCGTGATTCGACTCAGTTCTGCTCATCCGCCGCCTCCCCATTTTAGTTAACACAACCATCAAAGGCATTAATACAGAAACTCTCTCATCAGTGGCTCATCATTCCAGTGTTTTGACTCGGTTTAATTGTCTGTTCTGGAAGTATGATTAAACAACTTAAAACAGTTCCAATTGTCCAACATCCAGACTGAACAATTGTACAATTACTCCACTAAGAAATTAGAAGTGTTGATATTTTACACTTTGGAACAACAATGGTATTTTTAGCAGTTGAACTTGATAATTGCATCATGACTGAATTGCATATAGTTGGATCCAGATATGGGTAGCAATTAGCTACATTTACTTGAGTACGGTAACTTTTTGGACTATTCACAGTTTTACTTTTACTTCAGTAATACTATTATTAAGAATCACTACTCTTACTGGAGTAAAGTTTCTGGATACTTTACCCACTAAGAGCAAGGTCGCTGAATAAGAGTTTATGTCAAAGTGAGACTTCGTCTTTACACACACAAGCTTTGTTCTTCTAATGATGTTTTCCACATACTGTTAATGGAAATTCACCTTGTACTACCATAATACCTACTATAAGTGTAAAAGGTTTTGTGTATATATATAAAACAATCATTTGGGTCTTTAAAATACCAGAATATGCACATAACTTTATTTTTTTCTGTCTGTGAGGTCATCATTTTATAATATTAAATCAGATGTTTTTATCAGTTACTCAGTACTTGTGCAGCCTTTTATTCAGATACCATTTTACTTGAGTAAATTACAAGGTGAAGGCGTCCTGCTCTTACTTGAGTACAATTTCTCTACCCACCTCTGACAAGACGGTATTGCAATGAAGTGGATTGGTCTGACGGTGACAAATGATACGCAACTGAGTTGCATGTAGCGAAACCGCACATGTACTGGAGCCATTTCTAAAGTAAAAAAAAAGAAAAAAACCAAACTAAAACAAAAAGATCTAATGGGTTCCCAGTCTTAATGAGTTACCAAATTGTTTCTAGAATCCAAGTCACATTCACCAATCTGCACTCAAAAGGCTTCACAAAGACTGGTGGACAGCTTTGAGGTTTAAGAAGCAAAAAGAAAGCTGAAATCAACTTTACAACCTCTCCAGTCGACAGACTACACATCACACTGACCTGCATCCAAAGTGTGAAATTAGTGTAACTGTGTCCCATTTAAGTGTCAATGAAAATGTCTATGTTTTCAAAGTGCAGCAACACAGATAAATTAAAATTCACTCAATTTCCTTTATCCCTATGACAATGACATAAAAATTAGTAATCATTTTATTTATCTTTGCTTTATTTTACAGCTTTCCTCGACCCTTGGATCAGGTCCAGCAGATGAATAAATCACATTAGTATTCACCTCACTACATGCCTGAATGTGTAACATGTGACGCTGTGTGCGCAGCAGTCATTAGTAACAAGGCTGTTTGTTTTGAAACACTTACACCGTCGTCACCCATAATAAGAGGAAATGACTGTACACTTTTCTCACTTTCACCCTCCGCTGCGTTGGAAATGGGGGTAACTGAAGCGGCTGGTTTAAGCAGACCTGACAGCGGTGATGAACCTCAATAACTATGAAAACATACGTAGAAAGAGGTCTGAACAGAAACGCCCCTTATACCTCTCCTGGCTCTTTCTCTGTAATCACCAGCGCCAACTCTGCCCTTCAGCCCACTAAACACACACTCCAACACACACTCCAGATATTTGGCAAAGAAACGCTCTAAATTAGTGCTAATCACAGTTAATCATTTACATTCCAGGACTAGATGGACTACTCATTTTTTTATTATTGTTAAAGTAATAAAATACATTTGAACTGGAGAGTGTTAATAATATACATAGATACGAGATCTCATGTGAGCTGAAGAGAAACACGGTTAAACATTTGCGATCCGTCGTAAGGCCTATCATGAGGTCTCGTTCTGTGTGTATGAATGCAGATTGCTTGTAATGATTTTAAAAACAGCGGTGATTCAGCATATAAGCGATTGAAACTAAAACTTAATCTGCATTACTCCAGTTTACAGTGAACAATGACACGTTCTCTCTGCAGTAAACATGAATAATGTACTTTATTATGACTCCATCCCACAGAAACCCTCCCTTTGTTACACTAAGCTTATTACAACGCTAAAGTGAGCCGACGGTTATTTATGCATAAACACAGACAAACACAACCACATGCTCCTCTGAACAATTACTAATCTGGTATTACATTTTGTAGTAATACATTTCGTTAATATCCGTTTTAAGGAGTGTATTATGTTATGCAGGAAACCCAAAAAACATTCAGTGCTACTCCACAGGTATTATAGAAAGTAATAAAATAAGAATCTAAGACTAATTTGTGTATTTTGTATTGGAAGATGAGCCTCTTCAACTCAGTTTGACAGATGATTATTCTGCAATTACAAAACTAGATAAGGTAATTTTTGTAAGTAAATACACTACAATTATAAAGAGGAATGGCTCCCGTACCCCTAGTGGATGAACAACCTAACAATAAGTTTGTAGAAAATAAGGGAATAAATCCTCCAAGAGGGAGAGTGGACCCTGGTCTTAGACACTTCAAACCGCTCAAACTGAAAACATTCGTATCCATGAGAGACAACACTAATATGAAGATTATTTACAAAGTCTGTAGTTGTTTTTCTCAGCCGTGTCACTTTGCTACTTGTCCTCGCTGGGCCTGTATCTCTTCACCTCATCAGCCACAAATCATCAGTCATCTCAAAGTTCAGCAGTAAACCTTGTGTTTTGAAGACATTGTTTGTGCAGTGGCATTAAAATGCTACGTTACTGTAGTTTGCAGACTGACAAGCCGATCAGTCGAGTTGATGCAGCCGGTAGACTCAGAAAAACAGAAATTCGGAGTACTAACATGGATGTATTTTGACTGAGAGGAAGTGCTGTAGGGCTAATATTTGCACATATGGATATAAACTGTTTGACTTGTTTTCCAAATGCTAAAATCTGGTTAAAACGGGCTTGAGAACAGGGAGTCTGTTAGCTGCATTTGTCCGTCTGATCGACTGTAACGTTTTGGACGCCTCTAAGTATGGAGTAAGCTTTTGGATTTTGCAACAAGCTGCTGTGTTTACAATGGGACATACAGTCATTATGTTCCTGTGCTTTTCCAGAGCAAGTAGTTGCTTAGGAATTAGCTAATGGGGCCTATTAGCTGGTTATATGTTTCAGGCAGCTCCACGCTACATAACCTCTCTACTAACACAGACAATGTTTGATTGAGTAAACAGCATCAAATTAATGTATGGGAGAGAAGAGTCAATATTTAATAATGCTTAATATGAATATCTGCAGTTTGAGTGAACCTAGATGGTTAAAGTCCGCTAACGTGTAGCTGATCAGCTTTTAGCCTTCCACTGTTTTGAAGTTTTCTAACATACTTTTTTCTTTTTTTTAAATCTCATTTGAATAATATAATAGGTCAGGAACAATTACAGTAGCCTGCCTCACTCCGAACCAGTCTCCTTTAAATGAAGTAGTGCCTAACTTGATATGTGGAAGAATCTAAACCGTAGATCTGAACCGATGGAGGTGAAGCAACATGTTTTCATGTCAACCAGTGAGTCACACAACAGTATGTAGTACTGTTGGCTGTTTTAGCCAATTGAGAAATGTCATTTTAAAATAATGGGGTATAAATTCTGTGTTGTGGACAATATTCCCAATGCCCTTCCCACTGTGATGGGACGGGGAAAGGGTTTTTTTCAACACCCAGTGCCCAGGGGGCTCTGCCTTTTTTAATCTGGCACTGTTTCCAGAAACCTTATTTTGAAACACCCAAATGGCCTTGAGGATACTGTTATATCATTTCCATAATATCACCAGTCTGTATAAAATATATTTATTACAAGGTGTATTTTTATAAAAACTTTGTCTCTAACTAATCTCATATCGCCCTTATTTGTTTTTCTTCAAAACTTTGATGAAATAAAGAAATAAAAAGAACAGGCGATGACTTTCATGTGTGTTCACTTCATCACTTGAATGCGTTTAGCTCACAAAAGAACACTGGGACTTTTTATCCGGCTGTAATGGGAACCAGTGTAATGTGACTGACACCCAGTAATGAGGGACTTTATCAAAGTGTCTGCGTTTGAGTGCTCCGACATCAGAAAGTTTCTAAACTGTGTTCCGCGCAGCATGCATTTACAGGTCGGTCATGCATCTGCAGCGGCCGCAGCTAGTATTACACATTTCTGACTGACAGCCCCGGCCTGTGCAGGCCTGATCGATATCCAAAGAAGTAGTTAAGGAGGGAGGGTTCAAACGAAAAGAGATGTGGATGAGAACAAAAGAGGATGTGGGGGTTAAAACGACGAGACAGACGGAAAACGATTGGTGGTGAAACTAACACTGGTTTCAGGCCAGTTATCTCCCAGCTGAGAGCGTCTGGGTGTAGACACTCAGGACGTCTAGGCTTTCAGGCGCACAAGTTCAGAGGGCGAGGCAGAAGGGGTGGGGGGGATTTGTGCCGCTGAGACTCTGGTTATCCCTCAGCTAAAGGGTCTCTGGGTTTAGACACTGAGGAGGGTATTAGCTTTCACACACTGCTGGGGTAACTGGGGAGTCTGCCAGATGTCAGCTCCTTACCAATAAATCCTGCTAAATGGGCAGCCGGCTTGGTTATAGAGGAAGGCCTGAGTGGACGTCAACTCTCTATCATTCTCCGCTCTGTTTGTCAAAACCCGAACCCAGCTCGTAAATATTTGATTTCCCTCAGCTGATGGCAATCCCTCATTCCCTGTAATTCCTCATCAGACCGATGGTTTCTTATGGGAGAGTGTTCTTGATTATGACAATTTCCTGTGCTGGATCAGATAAACCAAAACTCACTTTTTAAAGTTCACCTCTGCTTTGTCTTCGAAAGAATGGCGGGTTTTCTTTCTTCTTATTTTAGATTTTATATCTGTATTAAATTTTGCAGCAGTTTGGGTTAAAACCTCGTCAAATCCTGGCTGAAGAATTTACACACTATTGGACAGATTTCACGCACTCCCGGTAGTAAATCTCGCTGTATAAACACGTATAAACTGTAAATTCATATTTCTCGTGCTCATATTGACTGGAGTTCTGAGAAGGAAAAAAAACCGACTCAGGTCCCCCGAGCTCTCGCTGAGCTCCTGTGACAGAGAAACACTCATGTATATGGAGTGCAGAGGATTTGTTTTTTAGGAACCACCTTGAACTTTCAAGCCAGCTGCTCCAGTAAAACCCAACCCCCAGCAGGACAATATTGCACGGTCGTTCACCCCAGAAAGTGGACTCTAAAAGAGGTTGCGCTTTAAAAGCCCCTTAGGGCCGGCGAGGTTTATGGGCACAGTTGCTGATCTCAGGTCAGGTATTTAACACAAAACTGACCCGACCCAACAGCCCGTCTCTACGACCACCCCGTCGCTGTAAATGCGTCTTGACTTGACCTCGTACAGCTGATATCTCTCTGACTTCTTGTTTTTCTGCTCACCATTTTCCGCTGGTTGCTGAGGCAGAAGGTACAGATGTGCTTGGGCTGAGCCGATTGGTCGGATCCTCGGGTGGGGGAGGAGCTGACGTGGAAGAATGGAGGCGAGGGGGCGTGGCACGGCTGTCCGTCGTGAAGCCCTTCGCCCAGGAGCAAAACGTTCCCCAGATGGCTTATGTAGCTGCTGGCCAGACGTAGCGTCTCAATCTTTGACAGTTTCCTGCAGTCGGATGAGACGTGAGTTGCAAAATGAATATGAATATAATATAATATGCAGTAGAACGGTCAATAAAAAAATGTCGCTCCTTACCTGTCGGCCGGCTCGGTGGGGATGAGCGTGCGAAGCGCCGTGAACGCCGTGTTGACAGAATTGGTGCGATCTCTTTCCCGTGCGTTGGCCGCCGTCCTCTGGCGGACCTCGCCATGAGGAGACGAGCCCGGGGGTCCGAGCCGGTCCGTCAAGTTTGTGACGCTCACCCCGGCGCCCCCGCACATCTTTCTCTTCCTGTTCACCTTGATGTGGAAGGCGGACTGGGACGACGAGGACAGGCGAAAGGATGCAGAGTGGGAGGAGCTGCTGGTGCGGTCCTCAGAGCCTGAGCCCTCGCTGCAGTTCTCGTCGTCGTCTTCGGAGAGGAGGCCGATGTCTCCGTACAAGAAGCGGCCTGCTGGAGGTGGAGTGCGTAGCATGGCAAAAGTCATCTTTGATGGCTGTTTGATCAGTCCCGTTCAGGAGGTCTTCCTAGAAGGCTTTGCTCTCTTGTTTGACTGGGTAGCAAAAACGTGTTGATGCTCCCAATGCGTGTCGACTGGTGGCGTTCGGCAAAGCAGACTTGGTCTATAACCTCCTTTACTCAAAGCAAAACATCAGCAGGTTGAGCTTCAGGTCAAGGGCAGTAAAAGTCGGGTCTTCTGATCTATACCCACAGGTGCATTCAGACTCCAGCTCTGTCTTATTCTCTTCTGATCTATCGAAAGAAAAACATCAGAAAAAAACTCCACATTCCCAAAGTCTGCTTAATCTTCAGTTACTCTGTGAGAGCTAGAAATAGCATCTCAAGATTAAAACTCTTTGTTTTCGTTGTGTGTCTTTACTTCCTACTTTATCACTTGTTTCTACCTGCTTCCCTTCCAAAAGTCCAACTAGAGTCGACTGGTCTGTGCCGGCAGATTCATGCTCTTTTGCTTCCAGCTGGTCTCGCCCCCTTGTCCTTCTCCCTCTTTGCCTGTTTGCTCCACGTGTGCGTGCGGTCTGAGTGTTTCAGCCTGCCTCTGGTCTTATAGTCCGAGGGAGGGCCAAGAGGACTGTCGTGCTCCTCCTCCTCTGAGCGTTCAGAGTCCCCCGGCTGCCGTCTGAAAGCAGACCACAGAGACCGGAGGCAAGAGGCGAGCCATCAGCAGTAGTTTGTTTTGGCTGTATGCTGATGCTTTCCAGGGGAAATCCACCCAAAAAACAGTGCTTGCATCATCCTCAGGGGCCATAGCAGCTCTCCAGCCAGACAGCATGAGTAAGGTTTACAGATAGGAAGAAGTGATAAAGCACCATCAACTGGCAGCAAGAGGAGCAATGAGATCACCTAACTCTGTACTAAGATAGTTGTTTTCTGCAACATGTTACCAAAATCTTTTCAAGAAATCTTGACTACCTTTTTAGTTTGTGTTCAAAAAAAAATTATGGTTCTTGCTCTACGTTTCAACTCTTCAGACAACAGAAGAGGCTTCCAGTAATGAGGCTAAAATGTCGTGTTTTGCTCTGGCACACTGTTGCCAGTGATAAACTGTCGACTGCGAGAAGTCAAGTGAAACCTTGCTTTTCTAATTGGTGTCTTTCATTCACAATGCCGACCCTCTGGTGTTTGTCCTCTGGTCTGGAAATCTGGATGCAGTGCAGCCACAAAGCTGGAATATGGCCGGCCAAACTCAGCTTATAAATAAAAGCCACTAATGGTTTCACTGAGCCATGGCTGAAGTCTTTTCAAGTTCACAGTTTTTGACACTAGAGGGCCCGAAGTTTCTAATCTTAAACACATTTAGTGCCTTGCAAAAGGATTCATGTGAGGAAATTGAATGTACAGCAACATACGTCTGTGGATTTTATTGAGGTTGTGATACACCTACACAGAGTAGAACATAACCATGGAAGGAAAATGATAGTTTTAAAATTGATTGATTTTTTTTTTCAGTTCGCTTTACAATATTAACCCTGAGACTGTAGTTTAATCTAAATATAAATGTTCTGTGAAGGCCTCAGAGTTCTGTTAAGGAATATTTGTAGAAAAAACCAAACAAATAAAGGTTTGGAGCAGTTCAAAGCAGGGTTAGTATATGGAACAATGTCCTTATCTTAAAATTTACAGGCCAGACAAGGACAGTGTTAGTCCCAAGAGTACCATACAAACACTGGAGGAGCTGCAGAAACCCTCAGTTCAGGTGGAATCATCTGTAGGCAGTACAACTTTTGAGTTCAGCTCTCTATAGAGTGGAGCCTTATTGGTAGAGAAGCAGGAAGTATGACATTCTTCAAAGAAAAGAATAACAAGTCCTATTTAAGGTGTTCTGATCATATGAGATCAATATTTCTCTGCCTTAAAGCTGCAGCAATTTGGAAAAAAGGCCTTAAAATGAGTCGATGACTGGATCAGATGAATTAGGTTCTGCCCCTTTAAATACAGACATGCAGCTCCTCTGGTGAGGATGAAAACACCTGATTGTAAATATTTTGTCTGGTTTTAAATCAGAGTTCATGTGTGTGAATGACAGTTCTGCTAATGCTAAAGCGCTAACGTTTTGGACATGCAAAACATTATGTGTAGAGAAAAACTAACACTTCTCATTTCCCTGAACAGACCATCCTAATGGTGAAGCATGGTGATGGCATGATTATGCCGTGGAAATGTGTTTTGACAGCAGAGATGGGGAAATGAATGGAGCGAAATACGGGTAAATCCTAGAAGAATACCTGCTGAAGGTACTCTTTGGTTTCTGACATGGTATAAGTTAATTTTATTTTGTGTCTTTGTCAGGGCTGCACAGCAGCGCAGTTGCCTTTGTCCTGTCTGTCTGTCTCTGTGTTGCCCTGCGACAGACTGGCAACCTGTCCCGCCTCTTGCCTGAAATGTTCGCTGGAGATGGGCACCAGCAGCCCCACTAGGGACAAGGGTGTTAGAAAATGGATGGATGTCTTTGTCAGAGTTCACTGTAGTTACATTTGCTTGGATTTTTAACTTTTAATCATGTCATTTCTATTAAAGTCATGTTTTTCTCATTTATCTCAACTCTCCTTTATGTTCAGGATTTTTTGTCGTCAGTGTCTGCTGATTTGTAAATCCTCTTTAAATAAAATTGACTCGGCATACAATTAAGTGCAACTTAATTAATTTGTCTGGAAAAGTGAATAAGAGAGTATCTCAAGAGAAGCACATAGAAACATATAAAAGATAAAGAGAGGAAATCTTGGGATTTTATTGGTCATCATAGTGTAGATGCTTAATCTCGACATGCTTTTCCATCTTTAAATCAACAGTGATTAAAGGCTGACTGCCAATGTAAAAGCTAGTTATGGAGTCCAGAATCCTCAGCGGTACCTTTGTGAAAACTCTAAACCAAGCAGCTATTGCCGGTATGCATCTTCTGTGTAGCTTGGCAGCACTAAGGTGCTGCTGAAAACTGATGGCATAATGAATAATACGCGAGTTACACAATGTTACAGTCAGCATTCATCACTCTCAATTTCTCTGTCGATTTTTCCTCTTGCGTCCACACTTCCTCCCCCCTCCCCGCCTGTTTCTTTGTGTCTCAGGCGTACTGTTTATGCTGTGGTATTTAGTGAAGGAACAGAAGCCAATGTTGGTTGCAGAGGTTGATTTCAGCACATACGCAAAGCGCTTGAAACACTGAGAACGGAAACAGAATGAGGAAGTCAAAATGAATAAAAAACAAAAACTAAATGTAACAAATTTGCTTAGTTTTTAAAGAAAAAGAAAGCGTTACATTTCGAACCATCCATCAATCTTTTGTCACACCAGACACATATTTGCCTCTTACAGAGCTCTAATCTGGTCACATGATGCACATTCGACCATTTACCAGCAACAAACGAAGCAGTCAAGAATTCTTCTGATAAAGTTACATTACATTACAAAGTAATCAATAATCAGAACAAGCTGACCGAAAGGTATTGGAACTCTGCACTCCAATTTAATAGCCCACGGCTGTTGCATTGTGGAAAACAAAGCTGCAACTAATCCAGTAAACAGTTGACTTTAGGTTCAGGATGCACGTTGGATTTGCTTCCAAACAATCTTTTCTCTTGGTATGTTTGATATAAATTGATAGAGGCAGTAAAAGCAGATGTAATGTGGTGCAGGATATGCCACAGAGTGGACTGCGTCAATGAGGTTCTTGAAAATACGGCAAGTGAAATTTAATACGAAAGTTTTCAGCTCTGGCTTGTAGACAACATACTGTAACACAAGCATGTTAAACAGTTTATTTGGAAACTCCTAAAAATATTTAGAGGGAAAATATCAAACCATCCAGTAGCCATCGCCCACTCACCATGATTCAACTCCCCTAACAGTCGCGTTATCTACGGACTATTTGGAGAAAACTCAAATCGCTGTTGGCCTATATATTTTTGAAATATTTTTCCAGTCCAACTACTTCCACTGTGGTCCATCATTACATGCTTTAGCATGATCTTCCTCATATTTGCATCCCTCTAGAGAGTATGGCTGGTCTGACACAGCATCCATTTCACTGTGAATTACTGCCTCCAGGCTAAAACACATTGGACTCGAAATAATGTCCACTGTGAGTCTTTTTAAAATAGCACATCTGTATTTGGGTGAGGAAAGTTATATGAGAAGGAAGGAGCTACATTACAGAAAAATAATGGTATAATTTACATAAAATTGTTGACTTAAGTTCGCAACACAGTCACGATGAAGAAGAACACACCTCTGTTGGAAAGGATTGGCTGTCAATCAGACTGCACTGACAGATTCTAGGGATACGATGAAAAATACCAAAAATGGTTGCAGTGTTTTTATTGCACATTTTGGAATTATACTTTGAAATGGAGACGTATGATTTAGAGCTTTTGGAAAAGCTGGAGATATAAAAATAACCTAAACGAAATAATGCTCAACACAATCATGTTTGATTGGCCAGTGGGTCTGTGGATGTCTTTACCTTAGTTCTTCATAGGATGCATTTACACCAGCCCTGTTTAGTTTGCTTTGATCAAATTCTAGTTCGCTTGAATAGACGGTTTGGTTCATTTGGGGAAGTGGGAGTGCGCAATTCAACTCTGATGCTTAACACAAAAACCAACTCTACTCTGCCTAAAAACCTAGCGCTTGGTTTGTTTGAACTGAACTCTGCTGTGGTTCAAATGCTTATGTGAATGCCAAAGGGAGCAGAGACCGCTCCAAAGACAGGAGGCAGACTATTGCGCAAGGCATATTGGTTAAATGCAACCAAAACAGATGAGGGAGTCTAGCGCTAGCGGAGAAATGGATAGTGGTCTTTTACCAAAGACAGAAGAGAAATCCTACCACCGTTAAAATATGAACAAAAACGTACTCCGTTGTTGAAGTTCTTATCAGTGTCTTGTTCAGAGGTATTCATGTTGTTTTCTTGGTGCGGCGCCACCGAGAACGAGGGGGCAACAGTTTGCTCAGAGGGCTTCTTTTATTTATTTAATTTCCCTTTGGGTTCAATAAAGTATTTTTGTTTTGAATTGATTTTACACAGTGCAGTGTGAACACAAACCACATCAGCTGCAAACGTAACAAATGAACCGAGTACAACGGACCATCGGTTTTTTGAGTTTATATCACACATTGCTAAAGATCTAACAGTATTACCATACATGATATAATGTAAAATGCATTGTCTGCAGCTGAGATGGGTACTGTGAGCTTTCTTGTTCCAAGAAAAAAAAAACAGGTCATAATAAGATATTACTCACAGAGAGATAATCTCTTGCTGCTGTAGGTAGAAGTAAAGAGATCGCTTAGTACTTAAAGTAAGTACATTGCAGAAAGAGTTATGAAAGTAAAGACGCTTCTCAGAAAAAAAAAACACTTTCATGTTATTGTGATCATTCAAATTGAGCTTGAGAAAAAATTTAATTCAGACACATATCAGCTCCGTTCTTGCAAATGCAGCTTTGTGTCAAGAAGTCTAAGAAACGTTGCTGTTCATGGGTTTGGGATCAACTCTGTTCGGTCTAGTCATTGGACTCTTTCTTCATTTGAGGCAGAGCTGTTCTTTCTCACGCCGGTCGTTCCACACTTCTGGGGTATAATGACAATATACTGTATATAAATTGTAAAACCGAGTGGTTTTCTCCCCTTAAAAGACGCAGCAGCAGTAGTGGTGGCAGCAGCACAGTAGTAGAACACCATCTGATAGTCATTACCCCACCCGTCTCCTCCCCCAACCTTTCCCTTCCTCTTCTCCGTTTGCTTTATACTCTTTTCTCAACTCAGACATATTATTCATTAGTCTGATGAAAAACACCCACCAGCTTAGCTGGGTCCAATCTCTCTGAGAGACATACACTCACACAAAAGCACAACTGACACAAAGACAGATATACAACACACACCCACAGTCTCAACCCAGTTGAACCATTCTGGCATGGGTCAGGGGCCTGTCAAAACTCCGATGCAGGTCTGGAGCAGAACACAGGCAAATAGATCGATGGGTAGAGATACCCCAAGCAACTGAGTTATTTATTATAGTTGTTGGATGTTCTCATTTTACATGAAACGGGTTAGAAAGGAGGATTTGACCTTGTTTTGATGCCACTGAGCAGACGTCTGGAGTGGTTCTTTTCTAAAAGTAATTGTTGGTCTTCCTCAGCAGGGAGCATGGCATGACGACAGGAATAAGAACAGGAAGACAAGTCAAATAGAAAGGTTTCAACTAAAAAGACGAATGGGAAAGAGATGGTGGCCGTCTGCCAGCGCTCCAGACTGCATGGTGTATTGCATCGGGAAACCGGTCGGAAGTGCTCGCCCCCCTATAACTCGCTCCCCACCCCAGCCCCAATTTCAGCCTCATGCAGCCTCAGCGCCAGCCACACTCTGCTGTGTTTCCCAAGAGAGCCAGACTCTACAGCTGGCCTTATTAAACCAAGAGAAGCAGAGAGACAGAAAAAAAAAAAGAAGCAGAAGGAAAGAGAGGTCACACAACTGGAAGACATCAGTTGAAGCCGTGCTCGCTCTCTTAGGTTTTTCCATTCATATCCCGTTTTATGATGGAGTTTCTCACAAACACTCTTGCGGTGCAGCGAGTTCAGGCTCACAGTAAAAAGCTATTGTTTGATTCGACAACCCTCAGAATGCTGTAAAACAAAGAGACGAATGCTGGGGAATTAAGAGTCTGTGTGACTTTTATCTCGCGTGTCTGAGTGCGTCTGAAGGCTGTCGTCATGCATGTGGCCCCTGCTGTATGAGCGTGTCTCATCCAGTTTGTGTGAATCTCGTCGCAGTTGCGAACACGGAGGAGCAATAAAAGAAACTCCGCAGGGTGGACGTCTGTTTCCAATCTGTTATCTGGAGCTCATTTAAAATTAGATTCATTTCTCCTGCATTTTGTCTGAGCTGACTTTTCACCTTGAAATGTTTTTCTTTTTTTATTATTATTTCTAACGTGCTCTTTGTTTTAGACAAACAATTAGACAAATTCACACCTGTGCTCAGTGTCCCCTCAGACAGCTTCTGGCTGAGGACCGACTCGACAGGAGCAACTGGAGGAGAAGCATATTGCTCAAGGCTCTCCCGCCTCCAGTTTATATCGAGTGTCAGGAAGGCATTACACGCTCATTTTAGCGTTGAGGATTTAAATGAGCATCACGGTGATGGGCCTAAACTCTCCAAACTCCAATGACGCTGTTCAACCCCATCCTTCCAGCATTTTTCTGCTTGTCTACCTCCTTATTGCTACACACACTGCCAAGGCTTTTCTCTAACATATCCAATTCGTGCTACAATTAACACTGGAAAACAGGCCACTTCTTCAGTTTTTCTGCAACCAAGCATCACCAAGTAAAGTGGAATTTAAAGATTTACACCGTTCTCTTGCACATTGAGCCCATGCTGCATTGGCAAGGGGAAGACACAAGCGCCTCCTGCAGAATGAAAATTGAGGAGACAGTGTCTGGGTCTGCTGCTCTTCACATGTATAAATCTAAAAATTATGGCCCTTTTCCAATAGCGTGTACTCAGCATGGCTTGACTTGGCTCTATGAGGTTTTCCACTAGTAACGGCCACATGCTACCAGCCCCTTTTCAAAACCTACTTTGCTGGTGGTAAAATATGTGGAATTGGGTTAAAAACATAGTCGAAAGACTGTAAGTCACTGATTGGCTGGGAGGTGGACTCACTGGTTACATCACAAGCATGAATACACGACAATAATCCAACCTGCCGTTTGAAAAACTTGAAGCGCGGCTGAGTGGATTTGGAGATTTAAACAACATTGGTCGACTGAGCACAATGTTCATATCATCCATGTCCTCCATTGTTGTGTTGTGTTTGTATGGCGTATAGTTTATGTCGTAGTCCTATTTGGACCCTGGGACAGTCCCACCCACTAGAGCTGTTACACAACTGCAATGGAAAGCCATCCATTGTATTGTATTGTAATCAGGTAGCACATATAAGTAGCAGTAAAGATGGACACCAGTCTTTTCCTGTGGGGTTGGACAGCAATATTGCAGTGGTGTTGCTTTGAATCCTGTATGAAATTATGACTATAGCCCTCCAAATATTAGCTTGCATAAATCACATTTGCTTCTCTGTCAGAAAAGTTTATCTCCTGCTAACTCTTCTGCTGCCATTTCTATTATTTTCTCAAGTGTGACATGTTGCGTCGAGGAGAGAAAGGTGTCTTTATAAATGATAAGGCCACTTATTGCAGCTATGTGCTCAGTGAATTTGCACGTATAATTTAGAAACGTGAATTTGCGTGCTCAGGAAGTGGATTTCTCTGGTTCAAAACAGAGCAAAATGGATCACAGTGAGTATGCTGAAGCCCTATGTGCTTGGATCTACTTGTAAATAATTTATTTAGCATCTGTAAACACAAATCCACGCTAGAGTTTTATGTTAATCTTGAGTCAGGTCAACCATTCACAGCGATCTGCAGAAACCCCATTAAAAACATGGTTCGTGGCCAGAGAAGGTGGGGAAATAGTCCCAGCTCAATGTGACTTACATATGAACAGAAGTAAACAAGCTGCATTCACTTCCAGACCCCAATCTGTAGTGCGTGACGTCGGCACTACGTCTCCTGAAACCCAGCGATATAAAATACCATTTAGATCCCCAGTGGCTTGGGGATTTAGTTTGTTTTACGATGGTGCAAGTCCGCTTTCTGGCCCAATCTCAAATAATCTACTACATTCATCCACCAGGACCATCTGATCTGGTTTCATACTGAATTGAAATACAGTGAAAGTTATTTCCCACAAGCAGTAACCAGATAAAACCTGTTGCTGAAACTTTAATTAAAATGTCCCAGACCTGTCTCTTTAAAAACCATTGTGGATGGACCCGTCACTTGTGCAGTACTTGTTTCGTTTCTCTGTAATCCAAATGGGAAGTTCTATAACGATTAGTATCAGGTATACATCAAAAGAAAATTGTTAAAACCTTATTTCTAGTAAATTAGTTCTGGTAGTTAATTTCTGACCTGGCTAGTGAAATTACAACATAAAAAAGAAACGTTGCTGTGATTAGCCTCCCTTTATTGGCAACATAAAAGCAGCTCCCCAGACTCTGCTGCTTAATCTGGCCAGTAGCAGCTCCAGCTCTCCGTTATAGAGCGGCGGTGGAGCTCTAGCAGCGGTCTCACAGAGAAATCAGCTGTGATGTCACCGCCTCTAATGAGGTGGCGGGAACCGTTTGACCACCTGACTCAGTCCTCCTCACCTCTGCCTGTATTTTTAACTTTCTCTTAAAGTCCTCTCTCACTCACTTTTTATTCCCCGTGCTGCGTGCAACCAATCGCTGCCAACCGCTAGTGTTTCATCCCCGGGTCATTCCCTCGGTGGTTACATGAGCTCAGCTGTCTTGGTCTTCTGGTCAACTCCTATCATTTCCAGAGCCAACCCTGGATGCATCAGCCGGGTTGTTGGAGCTGACAGAGATAAACTAATGGCTGCTTCAACCTTTAATCATTGGCAAATGATTTATGTTAACCGGGTCTGTCTACTGTAAAAGGCAACAATAAGTAAAATCCTGCACACCACAGTTTTCCAAACTTTTAGGGCTTTGGTTGGCTCTGATATATTCCATGGTGTAATGACTGGCTGCCTCGGATGCCAGGGAGCTCACATCACCAGAGGACAGACAGGGGGGAACAAAAAGGGAGAGTTTACAGGGAAATGGAAATAGACATGGGTACAAAGTGATTATGATTCGACTGACTGAGACTTGCAAACCAAATTGCAGTTTTTATGATAGAGAAGGAGAGAGAGAGAGAATAAAGACACGAGGCACAAGAGAGGCACTAAATGTCACAGTCTTTCTGGAAAAAAGCCGATGACAAATATTCTCATCTAGACATCAAAAAAGTAAACCAGGCTTATAGCTATGAGATATTTACAGATATAAGATATAAGCAACATATACAAGTTAATATCTACAGTCTTCCTTATTACTAGAAATAAGCCAATCAGCACCAAGGAGAACAAACGCAAGTCCCGGATTGGCTGTTTCACAAACGCCAGCCAATAATGTGTAAAGGAGCATTGTGCATCAAAACTGCATCTAATACATATTTTCTAAAAATATTTTTATTTTCAGATGCTATATTGTAAATTTAATTGAAAGCGAGTGATTACGTTGAGCCTAGACTTTTATAGAATCATCAAATAATCTATCAGTAAATACACTAATATGTTTTAATGTTTAATTTTGTATGGATGCGAATCAAACAAAGAAATTGGCAACTCATAAAAGAAAGTTCTTTATTTCTGAATGGCGTACAGAATGAAACTGAGTATCACCATCTGATCAGAGGAGTAATTTCATCAAAAGTCCCATCAGTGTTTTCAAGTTTATAGAGAAGAGAAAGTGTCATCAGGCAAGTTACAATACCTGAAAACAATCCTATATAAACTGTGTTGTATCACACGTCTATGATCTGTACTGGGTTATTTGACCTTCCTATCGGTTTAGGTGGATTTCAGTGTCTGTAGTTTTAAAGTTGTGTTATACCATTTCCCTTTGCTCACTAAATTGGATCTTCAAAGCTTGGCATATTGTTTCATGTCCTAGCTCTGCTTTAAAGTTATTTGCAACTTTAACTTGGCCTCCATACAACACCAGCCTTTAGAGCAAAGGTGGCTGAATACAAATGATTTTTGTATTCAATAATGATTTTTCAGATTTTTGTTTAAAGCAGGGTTATAAAATCTATGCATCCTTTTTCTTCCACTTCACTATTATTTTCAACGTTGTATTGGCCTAAAATGTAAAACCAATGCGTGTGAATACTTTTCCATGGCACTATAAATGGAAGTTTCCACCAGCTAGCATCACACCAGCTACAAAGATAAACAATTGATACATTCTCTCAGATTGCCGAAGTCTGCATGTAGTTTTTTTTAATTGTATTTTATTTAATGGAGATGCATTTTAGGCCAAAATCAACACTTTCAAGAAAGACGCTGTAAATGTCAGTCACCAAAGAAAGCTTTCGTCACAAAACTTAATGTGGATATGTATTACAAATATCATAAAGTGTGAAGGCAGTTTTAAGGCAGGTCAAGTGCAAACATTTCATACTTCATACAGAGTTTTATGACGGTTCCACTGCTGCGCCTCAGTCAGGCGAGTTTCACAGAAACGTCCACAGAGAGTGAAAAGTAATCCTTCTTTAAAAGTGTCACTGACATCACCGGACTGCAGGAGGTTGAAGAGACGAGGTTTCGTTTTTCCTTATCAGCTGCACGCATGCACCTGCTGAGCCCACGCTGAATGACGGGTTAGTCTTAGATCATCGCCCTGACTATAACCAGTCTGCATCTCTTCACTCGCAAAAGCAACAAATAAATCCTGTAAGCTACACTGGACATGACAAAAGCTGTGTTTAAAAATGCTTCCGAAGAATAAATGGCATGCTAGGAATGGGTGAAATAAGATGAGCTCTTTTGATGAACTTGTTAAGGGACTCTGAGGGATCAAGTAAAAGATGTGTCAGACCCGCGTGCTAAACGCGCAAGAATGCGTGCGTTTGATGTTACACCCTTGTAAACCCGCAGCTGGAGAGGGCTGCACCCTCTGGACCACCGCAACCTTCTAGTAAACCTCACAAACACACACACACACAAGCATGCACAGACCTTAATAAAGTTGTTGCTTGGGGAGCAGGCTGCTATCGAATTCATATCGTTACAAGCGATTCTTCAGTTAGGACAAAAAAAATAAACAAAAAAAAACAAGTTTTTTTAATTTCAGGTTATATGTGCTCTTATAACAATTTATCCCTGGTTTAAGTGTATAAAACAGTACATTTACTGCAAAACTCCCCCATACAGATGTGGAGTTACAAATAAAAGCCTCACCAGGAGGCGACACACAGTCTTTAGAGACGGGGAACACCTGGCAGACCACCTGAGCTGAGCGCTGCACTGTTTTACAGTGCAAAAGTATTCACACTCCTTGCACTTTTTCACATGTGGTTTCAATATAACCACAAAGTAAATGTTGGTTTACTTACATCATCATAAGGTGGCATGTACCTGTGAAGAGGGAGGAGACATGTTTTGTTAGAATTTCCTACAAAAGTGTGCAAATTGTGGCGTCTTTTTGTATTCAGCCTGTCTGACTCAAAGCCTTGGAGAACTTCCTTTTGCTGCAAATACAGCTGCAGGTTTTCTCGGCTATGTCTGATTCTGAGATGCTTAAGGCTTCGACTTTGACTAGACCTCTTATGACACTAAAAGTCCTATTTGCCTTCAGATAAGACTTCTTTAGAGATTATCATTTTTTTGCCCATTAATTCTGACAGGTTTTTTTTTTTTCTAGAGAAAAGCTTCTCCACAACATGATGCTGCTGTGGCCATGTTTCTTTTGGTAGGCTAGAAGTTGTGCCACACTCCGTTCATTATATGTTGATAGAATAATAAACATCATGACTCATTCAAAGAGTAGCATGTGGCCTTATAACCTCCTTTATGCTTTTCCACATCGCTTGCCCTGACCTGTACGATGTCTTCCTTGGTCTTCATGATGCTGTTTGTTCACTAACTAACCTCTGAGGCCTTCAGGTGGGCTGTATTCACTAATTAGGCGCTCTTTGAACGCATTTGGGTGAACTAGATTTTATTTAGGTGTATCAGAGTAAAAGGGGATGAATACAAATATGCGCCACACTTTGGGGGACACTGGGGACTGAATACCTTTTTATACGTTTTAATTTTGGACAAGTATTAACACAGTTTAAGATGTTCTTTAGCTGAATAACAATAGGAAAACTAAGATGCTTCTTTTGTTTTTGTGGCAGTTTAACCCACTCAGAACACAAACGTCAGGTGCAAGGCAAATTTACCGCAAGTCTGTGTTTGGACAAATATTAGTGGCTGACAGAGCTCTAAATCAGTCAGCACAACAAAAATCTAAGACATTAAGTAAACCGCTGAGCTTTGCAAATTCACCCATTAAATGACTTTTATTTCCCCTGATTGTAGAAATTATACTAGATGAGGTCATGCCGCAGCTGACTGCGCGCAAACACTCCTATTTTAAGGCAGTGGATTGTTTCCAGGGTGATGATATAACGCAGTCCAGATGAGTCCCTTCAAGGATTGCCTCATTATCGCACATGCTGCAGCTGCACCCACTCTGTGTGTCTATGAGGAGCTATGTTTATGTGAGAGCACGTGCATGCATGCAAGCTGAGCTTGTGTGTGCATGTGTCTCTGACTATTTAAACTCTACTTGCAGTCAATTACCAGAAAATGGCTTGTGCGGTTCGTTTTTTCCCTCCATAAGAGCTAATTATAGGGTTTGGGTTAAGGTTAGAATTGGGGTTGGGAGAGCAGGAAAGTCCTGGCTGGAGGAGTCTGGTCCATCCAGAGGACATGAAACCAGGGGGTGTAGCCGAAGGACCGCCAGGGAGTGACTAGGCACCAGACGAATCTGATAGCTGCCTCTATGTGGCACTTCAAAGTCTACTTTTAGCTGTTGCCATGCTCGTGTTCTCAAAGCCAAGGAAACACAACTTCGTCCAAAATTTACATTGCTGAATCACAACAATAATATCCAAAGCAGCTAGAGGAGAGTTTGTCAAAATTAATGTCTAAAGATGAGATCAACACTTTAAAATTGAGAAATCTCTTTTTCAGCATACAAGCAAAAGAAGCAGCGCTTTATGCCTGTAACTCTTACCTTATGACCCCTGCAGCTCTAACTTTGTAAGGTAAAACTTAAGAAGATGTCTATAAAATGCCTGCTGATGCTGTCACCACCTCCACTGATACTTGTTCTTGTGAGATGGTTGGTGATGCTAATGTCTAATTCGTACCTTTATTTATTTTGCTGTCTGCTCGATCACAAAGCCCAGTGTGACTTAAACTACCTACAGTGAGGATGATTCGTCCTTCAGGTGCAGTGAAGACACTAAAGCTACCTTGGTATTATGGTGAAAAATCATTTTGTTCTACACGTTCTTTTATTTTTCTCCTCTTCCGAGTAGGGAGCTTATAAACCACCGGATTAAGAGCCTGTAATAAAAAATTTTATACACTGGATTTCTTTTTATACGTTCAATTCCCAGATCCTGTCTGTGTTTTTGCTGGGTGGAAATCATGATGCCCTAAAACTATGGTCTGGACTGGGTCCGGATCTGGACTTTCAGAACCGCCGAGTAAGTGAGTGTTTACAACTGTCTCTAAATGATGTAATTAAAACACACTATAATCAGCCGCATCATTACTGAGTCATACTTTCCTCTAATAAAGTGCAAACAATGATAATGTTGTTAGTGCAGTTCGTGTGAAAGACAAGAAAAGAAAATATAAAGTCAACGGTAGATAGGAGGGAAAAAACATGTATACACTGTTTAATTTTATTATTTAAGTTCTCTTTGGGATCAATGAAGTATTTTTGAATTTGAAGTTGAATTTTCTATACAACTCACCATTTTCTCGAGGGAGATTTTTAAAGTTTTTCTACCTGCCATGGAAAGCCTGAAACTGGTCAGGTTGGGACCAAGTGATTAAATCACCAAAACCAGTGACTGGTAACAAGAACACCTAGTTCAATTCCTTACCAATACAAATTTAATGGTAGAACAGCAAAAAAAAAAATAAAATTGAAGTTCTACGACTATTCTGAAAGGATCCAAACTAAAAAAACAAATCTATTAAAGAGTGGCTTAGAATGGAACGCGGCCACAAAGTATTTAACGCACTGAAGCAGGGTGATCTCATCTTTTTATTTAGTGATAGTTTCAGAATATGCAATAAGTATAAAACGTATTTATAAAGCCCAGAATGAGCAAGCAGAGGGAAAGGAGGACGTAGTGCTAGCAGAGGACGGATTTCCGACAGTAGCCCGGTCCTGACAGCTTCCGTCATATCCGACTATACTCAACCTCATGCAGGGACTCTGCACATGGTAAAACTATCACAGACAGAACACACACACACACACACACACACACACACACACACACACACACCCACACACACACACACACACACACACACACACACACATTGTCTCCCACATACAGTGGACACACATGTTCTCTCTCAGTCTCAGCCAGGAAACGGCTTTCATTCATATTTGAACACTGAAGAAATGCAAACGGACAGCTTCAGAAACAGAAAGTCATTCGGCTCCCAGCAGAGAATTTGTGCCACTGCAGGCCGGGATCAGGATTCCCAGCTGGGAATGTTTAGAAAGTAGACAGTAGATATGAACAAGGGGAGCTGAGCTCTTCCATACAACCATTTGTCACTGAACCTCAGATTTTCCTGAGACAGCTTAATTTGTTTGTGGCTGCAGAAAGGCTTCTCAATAAAACACGTGGTTGGGAATTCATCGCCATCTCTGCTGAAAATGTTCCCAAGCCGAACAGAAAAATCTAATTGACTTACATACATTACCTTTTTATTTATGTTTTAATTTTTTTTGCGCAGCTAATATGAAATCATTTGTTTATGGTGAGAATTCGATGATAACTGCACGTAACTTAAGCATCAAGCTCAAAATCTTCCAAAGTATGTCCGTTTCTTTTGCTGCTGCTAAGAGGCGCTCTGTGGAAACAAAGGCCGGCCGTCCTGCACAAATTAATATTATGTTTGGATTTGTTCGCGCTACCAAGAAATAACAGCCTGGGGTTAGTTTGTATTTCTTGGACAAGCCCTACTGATGAATCAACCGGATGACAAGACCTTGGAAAGTTGAAATGTATCCAATATAATAACACAAAAATCATTTCAACAACTAATTAGGGAGATGACTGGGGTTGGTAATCGTCCGTTGCCTCAGAACGCAGTACGTACATCAATGAGTATATCAAAAATGTTTAACTAAACAACAGCTTAGCGTTCACTAAAATGTTAAAACATTACTCTTTATTTTCACGTACAACATTTCTAACTTTACCATGAAGCCGATGATTGGACAATAATTTAGGGTTTCAATAAACAATTGCTGTTGAGCGATAAGACGAGCGGTTTTCTACTTCATACAGCAAAACCATTTAATAAAGTGGCTGCCAACGTTGGAGCCTAAAGCCCTAAAGGTATAGTATGGGTTCTAAAGAAGATCTTCAAGAAAGAAAGCCAAGTTTCAAAATGGCTGCTGCTAGTTTTTCTCACAATCTTGAGAAATAAAGAGATATTAATAGCAGATTTGAGAGTTTTGACCCCCATGGGAAAGGCTTGGCTCCTCTTGAAAGAGGTGACAACGAGAATAAAGCATTTATGCTTTCAATCTTCAATAAAATTTAAATTTCAAATGACTATGGAAGAATCTTGTATTAGGTATTCGGATAATCCGTAAAGTGGACTATGTCTACTCTGAAAACTACTGATATTATTTACTGCAAAGTAATCAGAGTGAATCGAAAACTTAGATTTTTTTTTAAATTAGTACAAAAAAATCTTAAAAAGAAAAAGATGAAACAGGAAAGCTTTAGTCTGATTTCATATTAGGCAGACTTTTCTTTCCTTTTCCGTTTTGCAGACCTCAGATGAGTAGTTCTTATGAATCTGTAAGAACTGGAGCATCAAATAAGTACAGTTTGTTCTGTATTTTAAGGTACAAAATTCCTTTTCATTTTAAATTTGTGCCACAGTAACAACAATAGGGATCTGTGCATTTCTTTTCCTTTCATCCTTTTACAAACATATAAGTAAGACATTATGATTCCTACCATCTAAAACATAAACTGTATTGTGGAAAATATTAGCCACGCTTAAGATGCTTGCCTATTTGTCATAAGCCACTAAACTTGATGTTTTTCTAAGACAAAAGGTTCTAATTTTAGCTTAAATTAGTGAAGAATTCAGTAAAGTTCTGTGTTTTCATTTTACAAATTGCTCACTTCCAGGAAGCTCGCTGTTAATATTTCCTTTTATAGAGCTTTCTCTGCCATCTTCGATGCCGTCAGGTATTCTTACATCACAAAGCAGAAATGCGCTCTTCGCTCATCTTGCCCGGTTAAATGAGAACCGCTCTTCGTCAGCTTAACTGGACGAGGCTCAAAAAACATCATGTAATTTTTGTCTGCTGCCACTAGACGGGGTGAGAGTCGGGGGGTGAGCCAAACGCCTGCCCCATAATAACCACCAGACATGACTCATTCAGCGTGGAATACCACAGCAGCCACAAACAGGTCTCTGGCAGACAAGGAGCAGAAATCCGACCCCACAGCAGAGTTTGTGAATGGGACAGAAATGAGCAAAACCAGGCTAAATTTAATAGAGCTTCAATACGTTTCAGAGATTTAGGAGTTTTAAGAAATCACCAAATGTTTAGTTTGGCTTATTTGTAAAGTCAAGTGTGTAAGTGACTAAAGGCTGTGTGTTTTAGCTGTTGATATTAGTTTAACCAAGAGGAAACTCGGCCTTTCTCTCCACCTCACAGTTTCTCTTTATTTCCTTTCCTAAATTCCCCCGCCGGCTCCGTGATTCTTTTGGCAAAACGTCCTCTCATCGAGTCGTCACGCGCAGCTTTTTAAAAGACAGCGCAGGGACGACATATCACCTTGTCAGATATGATTGCAGCTCTGATCATCGTCATTCTTGCCCCCACCGAGCGCGCCGCTCAGTATGAGGACTAACACATGTTGGACGGCCGAGTCGTTATTCGCGCCCGTGGAGCTCGTCCAAGCCTGGAAGGGCCTGGAGAGCTCTGAGTCCATTCCGCGGGCATAAGAAATAACGCAGAAATAACATATTGTTCAGCTTAAAGAATGGCGGGGGGGTGGCTGTGAGTGGTCACATTACATGAAAACAGCAGGCAGGAAGTGTTTTGCAACAGCGGAAAATCTTCAGGTCCAGTCTGACCACCAGACGGTCACACTTCATCTGGCTTGCGGTCAGTGGATGGATATCATCCCTACTGTACAGGGCTGGAGACGCTGCCCGGCGTTCGTCTTTTACCCCTTTTGCACGCTTTTCAAAGTTTACACCTTATCCTTCCATCACTTCCTCTGCCTCTCCTGCTACATCTTTCTTCTTTTACAACTACGTCTGATCATGTTTAGTGCCCCCCCTTTACCTTTCACCTCCAGCATCCCCCCACACCCTCGCCTTCTCTCTCTCTCTTCTCTATCTTACCCTTTTTCTCTCTCTGTTTGTGGTCAGTCACACTTAATCTAGCTCCATCCATCTGTTTCTCTTCACTCATTTAGTCCGGGCTGCTTTCGATTAAGATTACATCAGGCTTTGACCTATTAGTGTGCCATGATCCTTTTGAAGTCATGCTGTGGTTACAGGTTAAGCTCAAAGCCCACCAATCTTCATACTCAGTCTAACACAGACAGCAATGGGAAAGTAAAGAAAAAAAAACTGAGCATAGGTTTGTAAAAGTTTTCAGCCAGGGACCAAAGTCATTGTTTTTTTTTCTCTCTCTGGGATCTGGGATCATTAAACGGAATAAGAGTCGTGGTAATATGGACACCCAATAGAGACCCATTTTGGACTCTAACCCATAATCCAACCAACCAAGCTGTGAACTGGAATATATTGTTCATTTAACCCCATATCCTGAGGATTTTTCAGACTTTCTGTTCCCTATTATGGTTCCTGTTTAAAATTGGACTCACAGTTTCCACTAAACATAATCCAGATCGCTTTCATAGCTTTAGGAGCCAAATGAGGAACATATTGAGGCCTATCTACTAGGCTAACCCTCCGCTTATAAGTCATTTTAATAAAGCACTAATACTTTTATTTTAATGATACAAAGACCTATAAAAACCTGCAGATGTGAAGTTCTCTCAGATTAAATAATGTTTAAATTGTGTTCCCTGCTCGTTCTCATGATTCACTTCTAACTAGATCTCGACGAAAGAGAATTAAACACGAGGCGTTAAAATTATTTACATTTAAATGAGGCGCATTAGACTGCAGGCTGCACAATCACACAGTTGTTGAAATTGGTGCCTAGCATAAAGAAGGTTGTGGGTTTGAATCCTGACATAAAGTCTTGATGCATGTATGTTTTTTTTCTTTCAGCCTGGCTTCCTCCCCCAGTCTGAAAAAGGGGATGATAAGTACTGGAGAAAAAAAAAAATTCTTTGCAGTCAAACAAGAAAACACAAGACTGTATGGTGCCTTTTGTGACGTTGTATTTTTGTATTCTTACAACGTGAAGCATTTTGTTCTGCCTTGTTGCTGAAATGTGCAATTAAAATGTACTTTTTTGAAAAATGCTCTGATAAACACTCCGTTTCCATGGATACTCTAAATAAAATAAAGAAATACTTCCTACTGTACAAAAAAAAAAACAGACAAGTAGCATTCTTGCTAGACTAGATATTTCTTAACTAATGAGCCTTTTTCGTGACTGAATTCCCTGGAAATGTCAGGAATGTTAAACTGTGGTGTAGCCCTAATCTAGTCTGGAGTGGTCTTGAAAGCCACCTTTTTACCCAAACCTTTCTTCCAGCAGGGAAAGCCACTTTCTGCACTGAAAAAAAGACAATGCATCTCCAATTTAAATAAAAATGCAATAGTTACAAGTACTTAAATGAAATTTGTAGAAGTTACTTCACTTACGTTGGTTTACAATGATAAACGTAATAAATTAACGTGGATAAACTTCTTTTTTTTTTACTTGTGATCAATTAAGGCAATTTTCTTTTTAAGCTGGAGCTGGATTCTCTTTTCTCAGTGTGTTCTAAGTACCGGGTATTTAGAAGGGAGAAATGGCAGCCAGCATAACAAAATACCGATGAGGTACTCCAACCGTATGTAGCGGACTCATTGGGCGACCTCTTGCTGTTGCCATGCTGCACCTTGGACAGGCTTCACAAGACGCCCCTGCTTTTGACTGGGGAATGTCTGGTGACAAGCAAATCAAATAAAGTTGGAGTCAATTATGCATATCCCTCGAGTTTTCATTTTTAATGAATTAGTGAATAGTTCACTGACATTTAAAGACAATTTTAACAATGAAAAACATACCACCAGGTCCTAATGGAGCACAACATCCCTTGACGCCTACACATAACACGGTGCTTCATACTGGAAACAAAATAAATAAATTATATATATATTTTTAACTTAAGCAAAATATAACATATAAAACATACACAAGCAGTTGTTATTTTCCCAGGTTTCTGCTTATCATCTTACAGAATTAGCACTGAGAGTTGACTGGTGGCTCTACAAATCAGAGTGTTAAGTCCCCAACTTCACTCTGGTTGTCAGTGTCAGAGATGCTCCTGTCCCAGTTTGTGGAAAGAGCAGAAATATGTGTCATAATAGATTCCAAGCATGAGTGTGGATTATTTGTGGCCATTTCTTCAAGTCACCATCCCTCCCCGCAATAGCTGTAGGTTGCGGTAAAACAATATTGCCACATTTAAGCTGTGATAGTTGATGTTTTCAAATTTTTTATAGCCTAAAAGCTCTGACGAAAGCTGGTTAGCGAGTTGCTAACGTAAACAAATTGCGGTTCCGGTCTACGGCGGAAGTCGCGCCCATAAATCACACAAAGCCTCATGGGGCCTAGGAATAAAGTGGATACGGCGCCCCTGGTTATAATTATATATATATTAATATATATTTTTGCCGTGTTAGAATGATTTGTAACTGAACTATGTACTACAATACAAGGTGATCTGCATGAATCTTTTACCATTTAGCTGGCGCAATTTGCAACATCTGTAGTCCAATTTCTGCCACGCACCAGTGCGTGCTTCGTCATTGAGCCTTTGTCATCAATGGAAGTCATGGAAACGATGTTAGCGTCGGCAACTCTATAAATGACGATGACCCTCTGAATTCTTTCCCTTTGCTACGGGACTTTTGAAGGAGACGCCTGAAGGAGCATAACGCCTCGGAAGGTTTGAACCTGGTGAGAAGTCTGCCTTGCAAAACTTGCTAAAGAAGCACTTGCTGAAATACGCACTTGCTGAAGAAGCCGAAAACCTGCGAAAGACGGTTCCTGGACACGAGAAGCACCAGCAGAGTGACCAGCCGGAAGGTTAATATCATTCTTCTACTATTTTTAATAAACAAAAACAAGTTATTACTGAAACATTAATGAATTGTTTAGTTTATTTTGTGTTTGTGTGCGTTTTTGGAAAGGAATACTACCTGCTATGCAAAAGAAAGACAAGTAGCATCCTTACTAGCCTAGATTTTTCTTAACTAATGAGCCTTTTTCGTGACTGAATTCCCTGGAAATGTCAGGAATGTTAAACTGTGGTGTAGTGATTTAAGAAATATATGTATTTTAGTTAATTATAGTCAAATTAGTTGAATTAATGTCAAATTCTTGAAAAATTTGCTTGTTCGTGACCGTTATTTTTTTGAAAAATGCTTTGATAAACACTCTGTTTCCATGGATACGCTAAATAAAATACATTAGCTAATTCATTTTACTTAAAAAATAATTAAAAACATGTATTTCCCCCTTTGATAGCCTGTAATTTAATTATTTGGTTTTGGTATCTTTTAAGAAAGGAACATGTAGACCTGTTTTTGTTGTTATTCTTTTTAGCATATGCTAAAATCTGCGTATTGATTGAAACAAAGGTGCTATGCTGAGAGTATCAGGTTTAATGACTTTGTCTAATGCTTTGTTAATGCTAGTGTTTGATAATAACTGTTATGCTGAGTTGAAAAGAAAGAAGAAAAAACAGTTATATTTCTGTCCAGTTGTTGGAAAATTAGCTTGTTTTTGACGTTATGACCGTTATCTTTTGAAAAATGCCGTGATACACATTCAGTATCCAAGGATACGCACACGTTGAGACACTGATGTTAATAAACTAATGGATTAGAGCCACAGCTGTTGTATCAAGCCATTGGACCTTCTGACCAATACCAACAGGAAAGGTGGGAGAAGTGTCTTGACCAAGGACACAATGAAAGAGGCAGGCCATTCAGGGCTAACACCTACCATTCTCTGTCAGCCCCAGTAATAAGCATTATATGTGTGTCTGGGTGTGAGTGTATGCGTGCGGGCGTGAACGCGCGTTTGTCTGCGTTGTAGTGACACAGTCCAATTTCTGCCACGCACCAGTGCGTGCTTCGTCATTGAGCCTTTGTCATCAATGGAAGTCATGGAAACGATGTTAGCGTCGGCAACCCTATAAATGACGATGACCCTCTGAATTCTTTCCCTTTGCTACGGGACTTTTGAAGGAGACGCCTGAAGGAGCATAACGCCTCGGAAGGTTTGAACCTGGTGAGAAGTCTGCCTTGCAAAACTTGCTAAAGAAGCACTTGCTGAAATACGCACTTGCTGAAGAAGCCGAAAACCTGCGAAAGACGGTTCCTGGACACGAGAAGCACCAGCAGGGTGACCAGCTGGAAGGTTAATATCATTCTTCTACTGTTTTTAATAAACAAAAACAAGTTATTACTGAAACAATAATGAATTGTTTAGTTTATTTTGTGTTTGTGTGCGTTTTTGGAAAGAAATACTGCCTGCTATGCAAAAAAAGACAAATAGCATTGTTGCTAGCCTAGATCTTTCTTCACTAATGAGCCTTTTTCGTGACTGAATTCCCTGGAAATGTCAGGAATGTTAAACTGTGGTGTGGTGATTTAAGAAATATATGCATTTTAGTTAATTATAGTCAAATTAGTTGAATTAATGTCAAATTCTTGAAAAATTTGCTTGTTCATGACCGTTATTTTTTTGAAAAATGCTTTGATAAACACTCTGTTTCCATGGATACGCTAAATAAAATACATTAGCTAATTAAAAAATAATTAAAAACATGTATTTCCCCCTTTGATAGCCTGTAATTTAATTATTTGGTTTTGGTATCTTTTAAGAAAGGAACATGTAGACCTGTTTTTGTTGTTCTTTTTAGCATATGCTAAAATCTGCATATTGATTGAATCAAAGGTGCTATACTGAGAGTATCAGGTTTAATGACTTTGTCTAATGCTTTGTTAATGCTAGTGTTTGATAATAACTGTTATGCTGAGTTGAAAAGAAAGAAGAAAAAACAGTTATATTTCTGTTCAGTTGTTGGAAAATTAGCTTGTTTTTGACGTTATGACCGTTATTTTTTGAAAATGCCGTGATACACATTCAGTATCCATGGATACGTTCAGACACTGATGTTAATAAACTAATGGATTATAGCCACAGCTGTTGTATCAAGCCATTGGACCTTCTGACCAACACCAACAGGAAAGGTGGGAGAAGTGTCTTGACCAAGGACACAATGAAAGAGGCAGGCCATTGCAGGGCAAACACCTACCATTGTCGCCCCAGTAATAAGCATTATATGTGTGTATGCGTGCAGGCGTGAACGCATGTGTGTCTGTGTCATAGTGATCATTAATCAAAGCTGATTTTCACAAACAAAATAATAATTTCTTTGTGAAAATCAGCTTTGATGACTTGGTGTCCGGTTCTTAGCAAATTGAATGATTCTTTGTTAATTTGTTTTTTGAAAAATGCCCAAACATATTTAGTTTCCATAGATACATTGAGGAAATGATATAAATGACTTCAATAAAAAGTTAAGAAAGTCTAAAACGTTTCAAACATGTGCCTCCTATAATGTCCCTAAATTATTTAGATCTAAGTTTAGAAATGTCACAAATGCTTATGCTGATTTTAAAAGAAAAAAAAAACATTATTTGAGTTGGTTCAGATCAGATTTGATGACTTTGGTGTTCAGTTGTTGGAAATTCCGACTCTTTGTTTAAGAATGTATTATTTGCATTTTTGGGCTGCAGCATATTTGTGATTTAATTGAATTTGTATTGTGAGTTATATGCTAGTTAATTGAAATTTTGGAAAATGTCAGTAATGCTGACTGTTGTTTTGGTTTGAAAGACGTTTTGGAACCAGCTTTTTGAAAATGTTGTACATGTAATCTCCATGGATACATTGATTAAATAACAGACAACTTTATTCTTATAAAAAGTAATTAAAGAACAATCAATGTGTGCCTGTTGAGTTCACAAAGTACCGTAAATGAATTATCTAATTTATTATAATTACTCAAAACCAGAAAAAAACAGTATTTTGTTCCATTGCATTTTAGTGATGTATCATTTTCAGAAGTTAGTTGAATGTGAATGGTAAAATTTGTTAAAAAAACAATGATCTTGGTTTCAGTTGGTCCGGCTGTGATTAATTTGTTAGTTAAAATTTTTGGGTGGAATTGTGGGAGTTAAACACTGCTAATGTGGTTTAAAAAGTTATTTCTGGTTTTAGAAGACTTGTTTTATTCAGATCTTTGGAATAAGAAGTCAGTGCCTGGTCCAGGTTTCAGAAAATGCCTCAAAAACACATTTGGTCTCTTTGGATATGTTGCTTGAAATAAAACCTTAATACTTGAATATTAGAGACGTTTTTAAATAGATATTTCTTCTGTATTATTTCTAAGTAGTTTAGTTTATATTTAAACTTAATATTGTTTAGTTTGCTTTTTCTAAGACAGAGGCGTTTTGAATAATTACTTGTTTACAAAATGCTATGTTGGTCCTTTGCATATTTGGAGCTGTAAAATATTTTCATGCTGATTACATTTTCAGAAAGAGTCAACAATATTAATAGTGATGTGGTGAATGGAAAACTTTATTTTAGTTTGAGAGAATTACTTTTAGAAAATCCATTCTGTTGATGTTCTTTGTTTCCATGGAGATGGTCATTTTGACAGAAGCATTTGGAGCAATATAATTGTGTAAACATTCATCTGAGTTTATTGCTGGGTTATGTGCAGCCCTCAGATCTTCAGACTGATGTAATGAATTTCGTAACACTACCTTCAGCCATAACTGACCTATTTGGAGTAATATTAACATGTGATAATAAAACTTTGAGGCATCATGCACACACAAGGGATGCAGATTAATTCACTGGATATGAATTTCTAAACCAAATAAACAGTTTCATCTTTTGTAGGAGCCCCTGAAAACAGAAGAAAGATCACTTATGTCGGCCTTGTTATGTAGATAGCTACTTTAAAAGATGTACATCTATAAAATTTTTAATTATTTAGGTGTACATTTCTGCTGTTGGTTATATGTCGGAGTATGAAGGTAGTACTGGTTGTGTGTCAAGTAGCTGTGGCTGTGATTGTAAAAAATTGTGGAGCACAAAGGAATTCAGTTTGATTAGCTACAATTAAGATTTTGGTAATTTACAAATGCTATTGGAAACATTTTTTAAATTTTGATACTTTTAAAGTCTAAGTTTTATTTTATTTTTTAATGAGTGATTGATGAAGCTGCAAGTTTGTTTGTCTGAGTGGTGACGGTCCATGCATGTTTGATCATTGAGTTTTAGAGCGTGTTCTGGTTTTTATGTAAAATTGTGTTTTTTGCTGTTTTTATGTGGCTAAGCTTTGTTTATTTTATCTCTTCATTCCTGTTCTTGTTTTATAATCACATCTGGCATAGCAATAATATTGTTAATTAAATATATTCAAGAAAAACAAACACATTCACAAACCTGGGTTATTGTATTGTTGGTATTTCAGTGTTCCCTCTGAACATTGCTTTGGACTTTTAGAATTTTTTTCAACATACTGAATTGTACCTTTTTTTACCTTCACAGCCCATATCATGGCGCTTCCAGCAGATGGATCCCCAATGTTGGAGGGACATCCAGACAGAGGTAAGGAACACGGTAAGGTGTGGTTAAATGAAGCCGGCATGGTTTCTGAAGACCATGGAGAGGAGTTGAGGTATAGTACACCTCCGCAGTCTTTGGACTGTTCTACCAGCTCGAGTGGTAGCTCTACTACCAGCTCGAGTGGTAGCTCTACTACCAGCTCAAGTGGTAGCTCTACTACCAGCTCGAGTGGTAGCTCTACAACCAGCTCTAGTGAAGACAAGGTAGGTAATGCCTGTACTACCAGCTCGAGTGGTAGCTCTACAACCAGTTCCAGTGGTAGCTCTACTACCAGCTCCAGTGAAGATGAGGTAGGTAATGACTGTGCTACCAGATCCAATAAAGATGAGGTTGATAATGAAGACCAGGATGACTTTAAATCCCGACTTCGGGTTGTCCAGGTCATTCGACCAAACATTAAATTCCTGTGGGGCATAGGAGTGCTTGAGCAGTCATTGAAACATCTGAATTGGACGGTTGATCAGCTGGGCTTCACTGACAGTAGTCTGACAATGGACCGTGCCGATGCTGTGTCACAGCCGCTGGAGATTCTTCCCCCACATTTCAAATACATCAAAGTCATCAGGGTGGCTCAGACGCCTCAAGGAGACACGGCTCCCTGTACTTCACTTGAATTCACATCTGGACTTGACAAACAGGAAGAGCCAATTTTGTGTCCAGAGAAGTCCAGACCTATCGGTACCTTGCAACATCATCAGATAGGTTTGAAAGAGAACACGGCTTCTTTGACATCTGGCCGACCCCGGAGAACAATGAAGAAGGTGGATGCGAGGGAGGATGTCCAACCATCAAAGCTTAGTTTTGGTACCGTGCTTCCTTCTAGCTTTATATTCACATGTGGACTTGACAAACAGGAAGAGCCAATTTTGCATCCAAAGAAGTCCAGACCTATCGGTACTTTGCAACATCATCAGGTAGGTTTGAAAGAGGACGCGGCTCAAGTGACATCTGTGACTGGCATAAACGGAAAGAAGACAAAGTACAGTGTTGCTAAAAAGAAGCCCCCAGCCAAGAGGATAAGGGACACTGTTGCTAAAGAGGAGCTCCCCACCAAGAGGACCAGGGATACTGATGATGCTAAACAGGAGCCCTCTGCCAAGACAATCAGGGAGAACCAAGCTGAAAAGGAGCTCCCTTCCAAGAGGACCAGGGACACTGTTACTAAAGAGGAACTTGCTGCCAAGAGAACTAAGGTTACTCTTGCTGAAAAGGAGCTCACCTCCAAGAGGACCAGGTACACTGTTGCTAAAGAGGAGCTTGCCATCAAGAGGACCAGGGATACTGATGATGCTAAACAGGACCCCTCTGCCAAGACAATCAGGAAGAACCAAGCTGAAAAGGAGCTCCCTTTCAAGAGGACCAGGGACACTGTTACTAAAGAGGAACTTGCCGCCAAGAGGACTAAGGTTACTCTTGCTGAAAAGGAGCTCACCTCCAAGAGGACCAGGTACACTGTTGCTGAAGAGGAGCTTGCCACCAAGAGGACCAAGCATGGGAGTTGGAACGAGGTCATTCAAAGCATCCTCGGAATGATGGTATGGAGATCTGGTAAAAAATGGGGGGACAAGTCCATTCTGTTACCCCCTGTCCTAACTTTCACACCCTTGACGGATGATGATCCTGAACTGTCATCCCCTAACGTCAGTCCCTCTATTGCAAAGCCACGTAAAAGGCCTGCTAAACAGGAGCGCTCTACCAATAGAATCAGGGAGAACCAAGCTTATGACGAGCTCCCTTCCAAGAGGACCAGGAACATTGTTGCTAAAGAGGAGCCCCCTGCCAAGAGAACTAAGATCACTCTTCCTGAAAGGGATGACCTTTTCGCCAAGTTCCGCCCTGTCGAAAAGGACCCCACTAAGAGGACCAGCGACAGTGTTGCTAAAGAGGAGCCCCCTGCCAAGAGGACTAAGATCAGTCTTCCTGAAAGGGGTGACCTTTTCGCCAAGTTCCGCCCTGGCAAAACGGACCTCGCCAAGAGGACCAGCGACAGTGTTGCTAAAGAGGAGCTTGCCGCCAAGAAGACCAAGCATAGTGATGATGGCAGTTGTGACGAGGTCATTCAAAGCATCCTCGGAAGGGTGGCATGGAGATGTGCTGAGTCCATTCAGTCTCTGTCCTTTCCCCACCGAAAGGCAGAATATGAAGATCCCGTAGTGATACCCCATGTCTTCAGTCACTCACCCTGGACGTGGTGCGAAGATTCTGGGCTGTCATCCCCTATCCTCAGTCATTCTTGTGAAATGCCATCTGAAGAGTCTGCTAAACAGGAGCCCTCTACCAATAGGATCAGGGAGAACCAAACTGAAAAGGAGATCCCTTTCAAAGGTACTAAGGACACTGTTGCTAAAGAGGAGCTTGCCTCCAAGAGGACTACGGTCACTCTTGCTGAAAAGGAGCTCCCCTCCAAGAGGACCAGGTACACTGTTGCTAAAGAGGAGCTTGCCACCAAGAGGATCAAGCATGGAAATTGGGATGAGGTAATTCAAAGCATCCTTGGAATGATGGTTTGGAGATCTGGTAAAAAATGGGGGGACAAGTCCATTCCGTTTCCCCCTGTCCTCACTTTCTCACCCTTGACGGAGGAAGAACCTGGACTGTCATCCCCTAACGTCAGTCCCTCTATTGCAAAGCCACGTAAAATGCCTAGTAAGCAGGAGCCCTCTACCAAGATGATCAGGGAGAACCAAGCTTATGATGAGCTCCCTTCCAAGAAGACCAGGGACACTATTGCTAAAGAGGAGCCCCCTGCCAAGAGGACTAGCATTACTCTTCCTGAAAGGGTTGACCTTTTCACCAAGTTCCGCCCTGTCGAAAAGGACCACACCAAGAGGACCAGCGACAGTGTTGCTAAAGAGGAGCCCCCTGCCAAGAGGACTAACATTACTCTTCCTGAAAGGGGTGACCTTTTTGCCAAGTTCCGCCCTATCGAAAAGGACCCGAAGTTCCGCCCTGTCGAAAAGGACCACACCAAGAGGACCAGCGACAGTGTTGCTAAAGAGGAGCCCCCTGCCAAGAGGACTAACATTACTCTTCCTGAAAGGGGTGACCTTTTTGCCAAGTTCCGCCCTATCGAAAAGGACCCCGCCAAGAGGACCAGCGACAGTGTTGCTAAAGAGGAGCCCCATGCCAAGAGGACCAACATTACTCTTCCTGAAAGGGGTGACCTTTTTGCCAAGTTCCGCCCTGTCGAAAAGGACCCCGCCAAGAGGACCAGCGACAGTGTTACTAAAGAGGAGCCCCCTGCCAAGAGGACTAAGATTACTCTTCCTGAAAGGGGTGACCTTTTCGCCATGTTCCGCCCTGTCGAAAAGGACCCCGCCAAGAGGACCAGCGACAGTGGTACCAAAGAGGAGCCCTCTGCCAAGAGGACTAAGATTACTCTTCCTGAAAGGGGTGACCTTTTCGCCAAGTTCCGCTCTGTCGAAAAGGACCCCACCAAGAGGACCAGCGACAGTGTTGCTAAAGAGGAGCCCCCTGCCAAGAGGACTAAGATCAGTCTTTCTGAAAGTTGTGACCTTTTCGCCAAGTTCCGCCCTGTCGAAAAGGACCCCGCCAAGAGGACCAGCGGCAGTATTGCTAAAGAGGAGCTTGCCTCCAAGAGGACGAAGCATTGTGATGATGGCAGTTGTGACGAGGTTATTCAAAGCGTCCTCAGAAGGTTGGCATGGAGTTGTGATAAAGAATGGGGTGCTGAGTCCATTCCGTCTCTGTCCTTTCCCCACCGAAAGGCAGAATATGAAGATCCTGTAGTGATACCCCATGTCCTCAGTCAGTCTTCCTGGACTTGGTGTGAGGATCCTGGACTGTCATCTCCTATCCTCAGTCCCTCTTATGAAATGCCATCTGAAATGTCTGCTAACCAGGAGCCTTCTGCCAAGAGGATCAGGGAGAACCAAGCTGATGATGGTCCCTCTTGTAAAATGTCGCGTAAACGTCCTGTTTTGTCATTCCCTGTCCTCAGTCCCTCACCATTGATGCCCTCTGAAGATCCCATTTTGTCACCCCGTGTTTTCAGTCCCTCACCAAGGATGCCATTTGAGGATCCCATTCTGTCACCCCGTGTTTTCAGTCCTTCACCAAAAACACACTGTAAAAATTCAACTTTGTCATCCCCTGGCTTCTGTTTCTGGATGGAGACTGAAGGGGACATGGGAGAGGAAGCAATACCTTCAACATCTGGTGGAATTACAGCAAGAGAGAGTTCCAGAGATGTGTGGTTTAGACCTCGGTACGAGTTGTCAAGTGACTCGGATTAGATTGGGGTCTATAAAAACTGAAGACCTATTTGGGAAGTCCCATTAGGACATCATCATTTCTCTGTTTTTTTTATTAAAGCCAATGGCTTTCTAGCAGCTCTGTGGAAGCCTTAGGTAGCCACTTGTTCTGGGGTTTTCTTCATCTTTGCGTTTTCCTCTCAACTCTCCCATGTTTCATGGTGTAATAGTGGTGCTTCCCTACACGGTGCTTTCCAATGTATTAAATTATTCTATCCTGTTCCTCTACTTATCCACTCTCCCAGTTTTTAATTTTTCAGGTTTTAGGTGCTCATCGCTGGATCCTTTCTTTGTTGTCTATGTGGTTCCTGCCTTCTGGATCCTTTGTTTTTCACACTGCTTGTAAGTTTTTGCATTCCACTTTCACATAATACTGCTTGCCTCCTTGGTAGATCTCTGATTCTCTGATAATTCCAGGTTGGACCTCGTCAGCCTGTAAACCTCCACTTTCAACGCCACCAGTCAGATGGAGGAAGATAAGAGAACCCAGTTGACAAAAAAAGTAAGAAAACCTATTTTTATCTGGCTAATAATTTTAAATATGGATGAAATTGAGGTCAAATTATAAAACTCTTCTTTCTTCTGTCCATGTATATTTTATTTGTTAACCCTGTTGTATTTTCTCTTTTTTTCTATTTCTCCATCAAATCATATTGCCGGACTTGAGTTGACCAACAATTAAGGAAGAAGACCTGCTCCACCTGGAAAACTACTGGTTGTAACAGATTGTGGAAAAGGTGAGGACATGATGACGACTTGATCAGATACAGAAATTAAGGAATGTCTGTCTGATTATGTGATGATTCTCTAACATGATTTAAAAAAGACAGCAGTAGTGGACCTATCAGGAGAGAGGAAACAAAAAATCCTGCTTAATGTCCAGGGATTTAATGAAGAAGAGGTTAATGATGCGACAGAGGGACACCTGAGGACGGGACGCAGAATAAAGAGACAGAGATTATGTAATGTGGGTCCTCATCAGCCTGTAAACCTCCACCTACAACACCGCCAGTAAGGTGGAGGTCGATAAGACAACCAAATCAATAAAAAAAGTAAGAACAATTTATGTAACTAAACATTTCAAATGCATCTGCATAGAGTTGAGCTGAAAGTTCATATTGTTCTCTTTAACTTTGTTATATTTTCTTTTTATTTTATTTCTCCATTAACTCATGTCACATGGCCTGAGTTGACCAGCAATTAAATCAGAGGACCTGCTCCATCTGTAAACCTCCGCCTTCAACACCACCAGTCTGGTGGAGGAAGATAAGAGAATCCTGTTGACAAAAAGAGTAAGGAAACATATTTTCCCCAGCTAACAATTTTAAATATGGATTAAAATGAGGTCAAAATTGTTCTTTCTTCTATCCATGTATATTCTATGTTTTTAATCTGTTGTACTTTCTCTTTATTTCATTTCTGCATAAATTTATGTCATATGACATGAGTTGACCAACAATTAAAGCAGAAACCTGCTCCACCCGTAAACCTCCACCTTCAACACCACCAAGAGAACACAGTTGACAAAAAAGTAAGACTATTTATATCTACACAACATGACGAATCATTTCAAATTTAGCCGCGTAGAGTTGAGCTGAATGTTAGAAATTGTTTCCGTCAGCTGTCCATGCCTATTTTTCTCTTTAACGTTGTTGTCTTCTCTCTTTATTTAATTTCTCCATCAACACGTCACATGACTTGAGACTTGAGTTAACCAACAATTTAAGAAGTCCTGCTCCACCTGTAAACCTCCACCTTCAACACCACCAAGAGAACACAGTTGACAAAAAAGTAAGAATTTATTTTACACAACATGTAACAATTTTAAATATGGATGAAATTGATATCAAATTTCAAACTTTTTTTTTTCTGTAGATGTACATTCTTGTTTTTAACCGTGTTATGTTTTCTCTTCATTTCATTTCTCCATCAACACGTCACATGACTTGAGTTGACCAACAATTAAAGAAGAAGACCTGCTCCACCTGGTAATCTACTGGTTATAACAGACTGTAGAAAAGGTGAGGACATGATAGTGACTTGATCAGAAAGTCTCTTTCAGTCATATGTTATTTAGAGAGAGATAAAAGAATGTGTGTCTTATTATGTGATGATTCTCCAGCATCAATGAGACAAGGCAACGAGACTGAGCCTATCAGGAGAGAGAAGACAGAAATGATGGAGGACACAGAAAAAACTGATTAAATTAATAAGAGTTTCCTCAGTACATGGAGTAAGACCTTTATTAATAAACCAAGCTCCTGTGATATATACATATATATATATTTTTAAAAATGTGGTTAAAAATAAGCTTGCCCTATAATGGAGTGAATAGAAACATGGAAAATCCAGAACCATTTTCAGATTCTGAACCTGGGACTCTGATCTACTCGGCCTGTAAACCTCCACTTTCCAACACCACCAGTCATATGGAGGAAGCAAGTGACATCAAGTCTTGGACAAAAGGGGAAAGCAACATATTTTTACAGAAAACATCAAATATAGACAAAAAGAAGCTAAAAAAATCTTTTTGAGTTTTTCCATCTTAGCATGTCTTATTTACACCAATCTTGTTTAATTAGGGAAATATGCAGCAGCTGGTTGACTTTTGATACCTATCACAAACTTTTAGTCATCCCTTCAAAATGATATTGGCACAAATGTTTGACACAAGTTTAGTTAGTTTTGGCCAAATCAAATTTTTACTGGCTAAATTCTACCAGGTTGCTTTATCTGTGCATCCACAGTTTCATTTCCGTGGACGGCTTGTGAGCAGAGATTGACAGAAAAGTTAAACTGCACATCATCATTATTCCTGGGTCAGAGCTGGGCTAAGTAGCCAATTGGCTAAAACTGACATGTATTGGCCAAGCCGCAGCAGGGTAGGATGTTAAAGTCATTTTGACTCATCAGGCTAAGTGGACACAGTTGACTGAAAGGTCTCGAACCTCCACACGTCTGGCTGCGGGTAGCTTTCATTGCCAACAGTTCTCAATTAGAGCAGAGGATAAGAGGACATCTGGGCGGCGGAGTCAAAGTCTGTTTGACTTATGTATATTAATGTCCGCCCACAGGCCTGGTTTCATTTCATAAATAAACCTTACATGGAGCTACAAATGTCAGTCACTCTGTTTACAGCTTGGACTGATGCTGAGACAATATCGACGCAGAGGGAGAACCTACCGACTTTTACTATGATAACTTGCCTTATTAACTCCTTGAACAAAGTCAAATTACTTTTGCATAATAAACTAAAACAAAAATACAAAGCCTGCCAAAACAAAAAGCAGATGATCAGGTTTACACACCATCTGTTAGTACTAAATGAATTTTTCACAACCTTAACTTTTCAGCCTTTTTGTGGTTGAGATTATTTTCTTAATTACTCAAGAATTAAAACCTTGGTTTTCATTCCCATTAGATCATATAAGCAAAAGAAACCCCAACAAATTTTCATGTACAAAAAGTTTATTTGCAGTGAGCAATGATGAAACACTTTCATACATACAATGCTGTAAACTTTCCGCTGTTTTGTTTTTTCTTTGCATTTTGTTTGTTAATCCTTGCTGTGTCTTTTGCACATGCTTTGAGTCATGTGCAAATGTACCCATGTGCAGATACTATGCACATAGAAAGATGCACAGTACCTGCATCTTTCTATGTGCTTCTATAGAAATAGCTCTAGGTTTGTTTGTATTTTAACACATTTATTGGGAGCTTTAGTGTCAAAACAATTATAAAGATTGTTTTATTTCTCAAATTGCAGTGGCATAATCACACACTGAAAACTTCTAGAAAGTTAGGAATTATGTGTAACTTTGTGTAACTGTCTGTACCCCCTACCTGTGAATCCACCTAAGTAATATTGAGCCTTTTTTGGCAGAAATTAGCTTTAAAAAACCTACTGAGTACATTTTTCCTACCCAAGAGTGAAGGAGCAGAAGAAAAGGGAATGACGGACTGTTGCATAACAAGTGAATCTAACACGTACTACAGGTTAATGACATTTGACTTGTAGCACAGACACGCGCCTCTGAAACTGCTACAGAAGTGATCATATCACATGGATGTCACAGTTTCTCCTTTTAGCCCATCTTTTGAGACAGATTCAGATGGAGAAGTGGAATAAAAAGCAACAGTGGAAATGGGTCAAACAATGACGGATGAGGAGCTGATCACTTTCACAGCCACCTCTCACCCCATCCGCCTCACTCCTCCTCCCATCTGACAGACGGCAAACACTGAGCCTCCCTCATCGCTATAAAACCTCCTCCCCTCCATTACTGTCAGGTACATAAACATCCTGAAGTGTCTGTGTTTATCTGACGGGCTGAGGTGGATGCAGATACTCTGAGGGTGAGTTCTTGAGATTTAAATAGTTTGATGACATTTTCTGTGATCAGTGATTTCTTCAGCTGTCATCTAATTGTTTATTGTGACATAGCAGATCTCGTGTCAGCGGAGATGTTGGCAGGTGCGTTAGTTCTGGGCACCATCCTCACAGCTTTACCAGGTATGAGACAAATGGTAATATTCTTTATACTATTGTTCTTTATTTGCATTTTGGAAAATAGAATCAAACAAGGAATGTTGAGCTCGCAGATTTTTTTTGGGGGTGGGGGGGGTAATTGTTCAGTTACAGATTAGTTTTTAATTTAGGATTTATATTTTTTTACTTTTAAGTTTTAAAATCAAGTGGTTGATTTTTAAGAGCCATTATGTCGACAATGTCCTGCAGCCAGGTGCCCTTCTCTTTACACTCCAATTTATTTATAAGTATTGATTGTCTTTTGTGCTAGGTAGTCAGCCAGGCCCACAGTCAGCAGCATAGGACGACACCACGGCTGCACATCAAGGAGAATGCTTCCTGCTTAACTTTGAAATCCTACTCTCTGAGATTTCATGTTTGAAACATATTAGAAAAATAATTGGCCATTTACAGGCAAGAGATGGTAATTCAGGTGAGAATTGTAGAAAATATGGTGGGATATATGCTGATTTTTGTCCATTTTTACCAGTGGCATGCACATACATTTTGGGAAGAGGTACACAAGTAGACAAAAAGTTCATGTCATGTAACCATGATTTTTACTGTAACATATGTATTTGTTTGCTTGTAGTTTTTGTGCTTAGATTCCTAAATTAGAGTCCTGACAATTGAAAGATTCAAAGCGTTTGTCTCCTAGGTACTCAGAGCAGGTGGAGTGTGTCGTTTTCCAGAAGAGTGATCTGTGTGTGGGCAGGAACTACAGTGACTCTGCCCTGCAGTTATGACTACCCCTCAAGTTGGTCATTTGTTCATTTTGCATTTCTTTACATGGACAGTTCAAATGTTTGTGCAAACAAGTAAATGTACTTTATTAGGGTTTTATGTAACAGAGTATAAGAAATCTGAAAAGTTAGAATTTTTTCCCACTTCAGACTAATAGTATGTTGTGTTGGTGTATTTCATTAAGTATCAGTAAAATATGTTGCTGTTTATGGCTTTAGGATATGTATAAGTGATCAACTAGATTGTGTAAAACTCCCCAGGTCACACTGTGAGGCGCGTTATGTGGTTCCGTGTTTCTATTGAGGGTCACAGGGAGTTTGCTCACCACACCGACCCCAATCAGATCAGCCCGTCTTACCGCGGGCGCACGCGGTGAGAAGATCTGCGAGCGCTGTTATTGTTACAGTAAAATTACCTTACTGAATTGCTGTCTGGATTCCAGCTACACCGGGGGAAGCTATTCCAGCTGCTCGGTTCAGATTCGGGGTGTGAAGCTGGGCGATGCGGGCCAGTACCACTTCAGGTTTGAGACAGACCAACCGCTGGGGAGATGGACCTCACCTGACACCATTACTCTGGATGTAACAGGTAGTTGAACCGAAACTAAAGCTGCTGAGACATCTCAGAAAAGTCTCAGTATTTAATGAAGAGTGTGTTTGTCTTTGTGTTTCACAGACCTCCAGGTTCAGGTGCATCCAGCTAGGCCAAGCAACATGTTTGGATTTGGAGAAACAGTCTTTGTAGGTTGCCAGGCCAGAGGATGTGCTGCCCCAGGGAGAAGCTTGGCTCTCTACAGGTAAGTCTACATAATGTGACCAGATAGGGGTCAACAGGACTCAAAGGAGACACAAAACACATTGTTGAATTATCACTGGGTCAGAATTGCTTTCAAAAAGTAGAGTAAAAAGGCAAATATAAATTGGTAGCAATAAGTCAAACAATGATTTTATCCAGAAAAGAAGATGGAGCAAAAGCAATGAATCAGGATTATTTTCTGTGAGAAAAACAGAGAATACACACAGATAATGTCAGCAATAGCTCTGTCAGTGACTGTGTACAGGAAAGAGGCACTAAACCCTGGTTAGGTGTACCTTTGGAGGCAAAAATAAGAGAGATAAAGGTGAGAGATGAGAGAAACAACACTTATTTGACATAACTAAAAAGTGGCACCTTTGAGCGAGTTCCGGCCATCCACTACAGCTGTGCTATCTGCCTAGCTAGCCCAATGCTAACTGGCTAGCTAGCTGGCTAACTAGCCCAAAGTTGGCATTGTGTTGGCTTTTCTTTCCACCTCTTATCCCTGTCTCTTACTAGCTAATGGAAAGAAATCATAGTTTACCATCAGTTCCATTATTGTTTGATGCTTTAGGAACGGATTGAACCTCGGCTCGTATGAGAAAAAGATGATTAACCGCTTTGACCAGCAGCACGCAGGGGCATACTCCTGCCGACCAATCCCACCGCAGAACGTCCAGTCACCATCGGTCTCGCTGACAATGGGGTGTAAGTAACGTCAGCCAAGAAAAACAGAAACTTTTAGGATTTTTGAAGCCTTACACTGTGGACATGCATCTGGAAGTAATGGACAGGGGATAATATTTATTAGGCTCTTGTTCATAGACGAGGACAAATGTCTTACAATTTGAAGAAAGCATGAAGCAAAGAATTTAGGAAATAAAAATCATACACTTTATTTCACATAATAAGCTGCAATATATGTGTATGTGTTACAAAAGTTGTTCATATTTTGTCATAATTTTGTCCTAAAACATGCTTTTTTTCATTGTTTCTCACTACAGATAGTCCTCGCTCCACTTCCATTGCAGTGTTTCCTGCGGGAGAGTTGTCAGAGGGCGGTTCAGTCACTCTGACCTGCAGCAGTGATGCAGCCCCACCTGCCGAGAGCTTCGCATGGTTTAAAGGTAAACGGCACGGAATGAGCTTTGAAGATCGTCTTATAATTGCATGCTATCCTGCTGACTCAGCAAGATGTCGAGATCGATTTGGGTCCATCTAATCTAGTGGTCAGTTGCTGAAAGAAATAGGCCGCTGTGTCACCTCATATTTATAACCACAAGGAAACTTATTAAGAATTTCCAGAAACTTCAGCAACTCAGAAAAAGTAATATGTCTAAAGAAAGAAAGTGCTTCAGTTGCATGTGTTTTGTATAGATAAATAGGAGTGACAACAAATGTACCACCAATAATCTTAAATTAAAACATTTACTTCTTAGCCCACCCATCCATCCATCCATCCAATTTTACCTTTTTATTCACTTAAAAGTGAATAAAATGGTAAAGAAACAATGTTCCAGTTTGTTTACCCAGAAAGTGAAAGGGATGGGTGCGCTTGATTCTTTGTAAGCCACACACCCATTGGGTGGAGATAGTAAAACCTTTCAAACTGTCAGAATTTGTGATAGTTATCACATTTTCCATCCACATGTAAATACACATTTTTCTCCTTTCTTTGCAGACATGGAGAGCGGCAGCATTCCAGACAGCTTCCGTCCTCAGCTCCACCTGCCCTACCTAAAGTACACAGACAGGGGAGAGTACCACTGCGTCGCACGCAACTCACTGGGAACAGAGCGCTCCGGGTCACTTCTTCTCAACGTCAGCTGTGCGTCTTTTTGCCGTATCGTAGTCCAAATGTATCAGAGGGATACAGCAGGAATATCTATGATAATTAAGTATTCCGCTAACCAGTTGTTCAGCAGGACTGCGAAGATTAACATCAGTCTTTGTTGTTTAACTTTATGTTTTCTGTTCCTGTTCCTCCTGTGTAGACGCTCCCAAAAACACACACGTGTGGACGAGTCCTCAGAGAGACATCAGAGAGGGCTCGTCTGTAAACCTGAGCTGCAGCAGCCACGCCTACCCTCCTCCCAGCAGGTGAAACATCACCTTGAATCAGCCCCATGCAACTTTCTTTACTTTCCCCATTTTTTTTCTAATGCTGTTATTGCTACTTCACCATGTCATGCATTTGTTGTGGCCTTATTATTTTAATGAGGCCCTCGTGTCTTCTTGACCAACCATTCTACATTTCTGTTGATTTGATGATGTCAAAAATCTATTGAAATAACTAGGCCCATTGGTCATCATCATCATTTCCCTGATTTCCTCTGCAGGTATGTTTGGTATCGAATCATGGGTGGCCAGGTGGTGCCTAAAGGTCACAGTCAGAACCTGACCTTTCCTTCAGTGGGGGCTCAACATGCGGGTCAGTACTACTGCGTAGCAACAAACCGACTGGGTTCCCAATCCTCTCTTGTTTCTTCACTAACAGTCCTCTGTAAGTACAAGACGCATCCCTCTGCCTTTCTATTTTTTATAAACATTTATTTTATTTTTTTTAAAACAAATTAACTTTGTCTTGCAAAAGTATTCATACCTGGTGAACTGCTTAAAATCAGACAAATGGTGAAGAAGGCTCCTCGGGTTCTCTGTGGCGTTTTGGCTCAGTCATTCATGGAGCGTCCAGCAGGAACTCTACGCTGGTTGTCCATAAAGTTTCTCTGAGTCAACATGTGGAAGTCCTTACACACTGAACTAAAACTGAACTCTGACTGGGATCATTTCAGATCAACCTGAAGGAGGAACTTGAGCTTTAAAAAAAAAAAAAAAAAAAAAATCAATCTTTAGATGTCTGACATGGCAGAGACAAACTAAATATTGATTTTTAGACATTTTTAAATGTATCATTTCCATTTTTAGTCCCAAGACTATCTGCTACTTTGTGTTAGCTTTACATAGAGTACACATCATTTTATGGTTGTAACAAGACGAGATGTGGCAACGTTCGAAGGTTGTGAATACGTTTGCAACACATTTGATCAGTTACTGTAATGGTATAAGTACTGGTCTTTGCTTCACTCTCTGGCTTCGCTTGTCTTTGATTTTAAACAGCAACAAAACCAAAATGATTAGAACTGCATGTTGAACTTCAGCTGGTGTTTTCCTTGTCTTTATGAAAAAATGATTCATAATAACATTAATCGTCTTTTCTTCCCTCCTTTGTGCAGATCCCCCTAAGAACACCTCAATTCTGGCGCGCCCTTCCAGCGTGGTGGACGTGGGCCGACCCCTGACCCTGACCTGCAGCAGTCAGGCCTACCCAGCCGTGGACAACTTCACCTGGCACAGACTCGCTGTGGATGGTGGCACTGTACACTGTTAGCTCAGATTTTTTACTCGTTTTGTTATTTCTTTGTGGTGAATGCTTTCGGTCACCGTTTGATTTAAATTAAAACTGTAAAGTTTACCTTTTTTTTTTTTCTGTTCTTCATGACGCAGCATGGGTCACCAAGTCTGGGCCCGTCTTCACCTTCTCCGAGGTCGGTCCTGGTGAGAGTGGTCAGTATTACTGTGAGGCCAGGAACCGAATCGGAGCCCACAGCTCTCCGGTCCTGACAGTCAGAGTCAGAGGTACAAATCAGCTCTGATGGATCATCTTGAATGTTGACAATTTCTTTAAAATCTAATTTCTACCCTTATGATCAGTCCTGTTTTATTTGTTCAATTCCTCTTTTTATTTTCTAACTATTTTGGGCAGTCTTTCTCTTTTAAATTACCAATATCATCTATTAAAGTGCAGCCAGCTTAGCATAAAACTAACAGTGTTTATTTCTGTTAAGTGAGAATGGGAATACTATGTTTCACTGCAGTGAAACCCACCTGCTGCATATTTACAGCCACGTTTCTGATCATCTCAGACGCTGCAGAAGAAGGAAAAAAAAAAAAAAAAACGGCCTCTGAGTATTTCAGTGTTTATATCACTGAAGGTTTTCAGATATGGTTTCTGTTTGTCTGCGGCGATGAGCGATGAAGCCTCCCGGTCACCGTGGCAGTGGTCCGTCGGCCTCTGGCTTTCATTGTTTTTCTATGATTCACTGTGAGTCATGTAAACCACTCTCACTATTAAGAGAGGAGGTGATGAGGTGCTGCGGAAAACTGCTATTCGGGTCTAGACAGCTGAAGAAATGGAGCTTTGGAAAGAAGAAGTGGAAATACAAGACTCGAGTCCAGACAGGCGTTTTCTGACGTGCAGATCTTTAGCTCTTCAATCACTTTCCTTTTCTATTTTTATGACTTTTGCTCAGTTTTAGCCTGCTGAACTTCCTGCTTTTGCGTTTGTCGACTTCATGTTTCTGCCGTGCCGATGACGTTTGCGACGTCTCCGACTGCAGGTCGTTTAAAGGCGATCGCCTTGGCTTCAGCGGTGGGCGTGTCTGCTGGTCTCATCACGCTGACGGTGGCCGTCATGATCAGGTGACTGGAAGTACCTTTGCCTCTGCAGCAGCAGTTTTTTTGTTTTTTTTTGTCCTGTTTATTCATCACTTTTCTTCATCAGTCTTGTCACTGACTGCGTTTCTCTCTCTGAATTCACAGCAAGAACATGCACAGAGTAGACACAGAGTCCGTAGACGATGTAAACAAGGTACAGCTGTCTTTGTCGTTGTTTTTAATCAGTCTAAGAATAATTCAGCATTTTGTGTTTTACTGAAGCTGACAGTAGGAGAAAACATGGGTTTGAAGAATGATCCCAGATACCGCAGTAAAGTCTGGAATGATTTTCATGATTTGTGATCCTATTTATCTGGTTTGTCCTCTGAGGTTTGTGTCTTTCCGTTTGACCCCAGCGTCCAGCGGCGACACCCGACACCGTGCGCCGTGAGTCAGCCGAACACACCCTCCCTGTCAGAAAAGGCAAGATGTCCGACATCCCGGTGAGCCGCGCTCAACGTCACCTGGGGAACGTTCACCAATGACAGGGAAGAGGAATTGGATGTTTTTCATGTGCACACAGGAGGAGTTGGAGGATTCAAGTAACACCTCCCATCCCTCCATCGTTCCTCTGATGGACACTGCGCCAATCAAAGAAGTTTCAGGCCGCAGCTCCGCCTCCAACTTCATGACTGTGCATTACTCCAGGATGTCCAGGTAGACACTAACCAAAGTATCCTGCTGTTATTGTGCTTAATCTTTTTTTTTTTTTTTTTTTTTTTTTTTACAAAAAAGTACCAGTAACACCAACAGATTATTTCACTTACAAGTATTATTTTACATTGTGACTGAAAATGTGCTCCTATATTTGGTTGACAAGTTACCAATCAGTTTTGTCTTATTTCAAGTGTACTAAGATATTTGCACAAGAAAGTAGACCAAAGATACTTAGGAAGGTTTTGTGTTTTTGCAGTGTGAAGAAATGTTTGGGAGTACTACTAATTGTGACACCAGCGATCAAGTTTGTGAAAATGTTTCCTCCCCCACTAAATGAGCGTAGTCACATTAAAGCTCGGCTTTTACTAAATTTGGGAACATGGCAATTTCATGTTCAGGCATTTTGCGCTTCCTGATCAGTCACCGTAGAGGATTTTCCTTAACATCGTCTTTTTGTCTGGAAGATGGGGGTTTTTGTGAACTTACCGATTTGGTGGACCTCATCTGTTTCCTGCAGCCCAGATCAGGTCCAGGTGCACAACATGAGAGGAGAGAGGAAACCGAGGGATTCTTCCAAAGTTGTTTACACTTTTCTGCCCCAGCCTAGGCACTAAGCAGGAGGAAACGCCTCGTTAAGGTACAACCCCTCACAGCACACACTGCAGAGGACAAAACCCTCTTCTCTGACCTTTTTAGCTTGTAGATTGTTTCATCAACATTTCACCAATACAGCAGAAATGGTAACATTTACGTAACGAGTTTCCTGAACTATTAAAGTGGCAGAGTTGACCATTGAAAAGAGAAATCAAATTCTGATCTCATGTACCTTTTAGGCTGTAATCTAGTTATTTTTGCATCTTTTTAGTATAAATGTGTTCAAATCAGGATAAAACTACATTCCAACAGTGAGTTGGTACGCCTTTTCCTAGGTCTGAATCATTGAGGCGTGAGTTTCGCAAGACCCCTGAAGAAACAAGATGTCAGTCAAGTGCTTTCAATCCAATACATTTTGAAAGGGAGCGTTCATACATAGGTTGTATGTACAGCACATCCTGCAGATGCTTGATTGAGATCTTGGAGACCAAGTCAACACCTCATATCAACCACTTCTCACTGGTTCTTCAAAAGAAGATTTGTTCCAGCAGCGCTAGAAAAGTTAAACACTGCTCATATTAAAAGAAAGCTGGCGCTTTGAGAACTGATTTTGAAATGCTGTGTGTGGATTTAATGAACAATGACTGTAAACACAACTCTATATGGTTGGTGTTAGTGCTAATTGGATTATTTGCTAATGTTGAAACTGTTTTTACTATGTTGTTTTCGATCCAGAATAAAGAAACTCCAGAGATTTAAGCATGGCGCCGTAATTTCGATTGGTTATTGGTCCCCACACTCCCAAATCGTTACGCTCATCCGCTTTTCCTGCTTCTAACTCTTTCAGAACAAAACGTCCAACCATCTGCCTTGAGTACCAAGAGGAAGAAATATTCACTTTACCTGCCATGTTATGTGTGATCAGTGTTCCTCCTCCTGATGTTCTGTTGCTCTGTTGCCTTTGTCCCACAGAACACCTGGACCGGTCTGGTGTTAACCGCACTCTTTGCTTTCATCACCTGGTGGCGCAGAGCGCTTCCTGTATCAGTGAATCATGTTGCGCCATTCCAGTTCCGGCAGCTGAGGACCTCTCGGTGAACCCGGCTCCTGAACTCTGCTGCATGTCTTCTCCTCTTTTCTTTCAGTGCATCCCGGAGTGGCATGCTGTCCAGTGAAGTGAAAAATGCTTTAAAGTTCTTAAAGGGTAAATCACATATATATATATATATATATATATATATATATATATATATATATAAAAAGAACACCTCACTTTGCCTGGTTTGCACGTCTGTTTTCTTTCTCCAATGACATTTTGTGCACAAAATGAATATTTGCTGTGTTATCTTTTGCGTTCTCTGACCATTTCGACTGCTGAATGTTTGTATTCTAACATAATTGTCTGTGACACGACTAATAGAGTGAAATTAGGAATATTAGTGGAGAAAACCTCAAGAACAAAGCTTGATATTTTGTCAACCTTTGGTGTACATTTTGAGTGGTTGGGATCTGATTACTTGCTGTCTGCGTCTTTGTTGAATGCTGATTATTTTAGCTAACTGTTATCTAAAAGGTGACAACAAGGAGAGTGAGGAGATATTAAAACTGAAGTCACTTCTCACTTTGTTTTTTCTAGTTTACTACTGATTTTGAATTATAATTTGGCTATAAATAAACATAATCTGCTTATCGACTGAATTACTAATTATAACTGTCAATGTGAGTTTTTTCACAACACAATTGAGAAATTCCTGTGACTCCGACCCGCTCAAGAATTTGTTGCCACATGGAGGTTTTGCTCTTTTTGTCCGTCTTACAACACAGATATGATGTTACAAAATGTGGGGAAATTAAACATGGCAGCCGCATTACTGGCGTTTTGCAATGACGTTCTTTGGTTGGTCAAAAATGGAAACGAAAAGCAATCACTTGCTTACTCAACTTCTGTTTCCTCAGATTTTGTCTCGACCTGGTCGTTTCATTCAAATTTCATATGGCTCGACATCAAAAGAAATTAAAGGATGTTAATTTCATAAAGTAGAATAAAATATGCATTTTAATCTTTACATTTCTTTTATTATGCAGAGATTCAACTGCAATGTTTTAAGAAAAACGCAGTAGGCACTACTATATGAATGTAAAATCTTTTTTTATTATTATTATTACACTAAGATTATATAAATAAATTTGAACGAGAGCTCAGGTTATACATACATATAAAACTGGATAAAATGTGGAATCGAATATGACATAAAACTATGAACAAATGGTGCACATCAGACTGTCAATTAGATGTAGTATTTTTGAATAATGCCTTCTAATCCTACATGTGATAAGATTTAATAAATGAAGATCACATGAAGGTTAAAACTGAACAACATTGAGTTTAAGCACATTAAATAAACTTCTAAACAGTAAAAATGGGGGTAAAAAAACTTCATCAAACAAGTGAGAGTAAAGCTCATCTTAAGCCGAGTTTATGGATCTAAACGGATTTCTAATAACGGCTGTGTGAATCAGTGTCTCCCCCTAGTGGACACAGAATAGATAAAGCTGGCATTAGTCAGCCAGTAGGTCAAAACGACAGGGAGGGAGACGTGTGAGGTCGTGACTTTATTACATCACAATAAATTGTAAAAAAAAAAAATCTTAACTTTTTTTTAACACTGGAGATTTTTATTGATTTGTCAGAATGAGGGATGCGCTTCATCCGATCTGATCAGTTCGCTGTAAAACTTGAAAAATATTTGAAGTAAAAAAAAAAGAAAAGATCATACCAAACAACCCATGTTGTTCATATTTTCCACAGTAAAACTGACTTTGTGATCGTTTTTGTTAGTGGCTCTTACTCTGCGTTAAGGAATTTGAAGTCTAGTAGTAAAATAGTGCTGAAGCACACATCCCACGGTGCAGCGGGCAGCTGTGGCCTGTCAGCAGATGAGTAGCTATAACCCTTCTAAAAACATGTCCAGTAGCCACATGTCTTTTACGTACGTTACATAAACATCTCCACTGAGACATTTTCTTTAAGAAGAAAAACAGTGAAAACCAGTAAACCGTGCATGTCTTACTTTGCATAACCGCAGCGTTACGCTGCTGGATGCTGAACATTCTGTGCTGTGTCTCAATGCTGTGGTTCAGCAAATCAGCTGAATCAGGTTTCTTTCTCCACATCCTAACTCTCTGCGTCTTTTGCCAGTCTATTTTATCGCATGAAGGTGTTTAGCTGAAAGGTAATTGTAACTCAAAGTGTCCCAATATGATAAAAAGGAAGCAGGGGAAGGAAGACATTCCACTTCTGCTTTCCACTGACCAAAAAAAGAAGAAAGAAAAAAAAAAACGCCCCAGGGATGTACAGAGTGAGTTCTTTCTCCTGTCCTCAGACTGTACTCTGCAATTTTATGATTTACTGGCTGATTTAAACTATGGGAAGGTGGATCATCATTATTTTGGGATTAATTCCAGGTAAGATAATATTTTCTGGATTCTTTTTGCCAATGAGTTGACATTAATTGTATCTTATTTGGTTTTGAAAATGTTTTTTATATATGTATATGAATACCGAAGGTGTCTGGAGTGGAAGATGGGGAGTGACCTATGAAAACCAGTGCGCTTTGAGAGGGGCGTCAGTAGATTTGAAGTGCAAGTACGACTATACTTTAGGGAATGTGATCACCAGGGTCAGCTGGTCTAAAGCCCAGCAGGTCTCTAACAGATGGATTCAGGTTCCCCTCTCACAGCTCCCTTCGTCGCCAAACCATTTTGCATACATTGGCGATTACCACGGCAACTGCGACCTGAGGATCAATAATGTTCAGGCTTCCGATCAAGGAGCATATTATTTCAACTTTGCCGCAACATTTGGGAAATGGACAAGTGACACATACGCTTTCTTGACTGTGAGAGGTAACAACAGAAGAACACATAAACACATATCCAAGACTTTGAAGGGACTCATGTGTTTCTCTGCCTCTGTGACAGAGCTGACCACAGTGGTGGAGCCGAGCGTTGCCAGGGAGGGGGACGCCGTCAAGCTGACCTGCAAGTCGGGCTGTCCTGAAACTAAGAAGATCAGCTGGTTCAAAGATGGGCGACTTGTTCGGAGGCCACAGTTCCAGGCCAGCAGAGAGGATGCTGGGAGCTACTCCTGCGCCATCCAGGGAGAGGAGACGGTCCGGTCGGCCTCTGTTGCTCTGAATGTTCACTGTGAGTATATGAAGGATGTTAAATATTAAATATGTCAACTTGAAAGCACATCTCACAGACCCAGCTTCACAGTCTTTGTGTGGAAAAAATGTTACAGTGCTTCCCCTTAACTTCCTGAGTCATGACTACCTTCTTGTACAAACACGACTGACTCATTGATGGCCATCGTCTTGCAGAGACTTTGTGTTACTTTGGACGACCTGATGAGGATTATTTGGTCTAAATTTGTGATTTTGCTCACAATCAACTCTCTCCCCAATGGCGTTCAGAACGCTGCGATATCCGTTTCTCTTGACATTGGCATTTTTCTCCCAATAAAAGTTTCAGCAGGACGTACAGCTAACGTCTTCAGTAGGCTAACCATCTGATTCTTACGGGGCACATTTTTATGCAGAGGATTTCCCAAAGTGAAACATCAACATGTTTGGTATTCAGCTAGAACATGTGGTTTCTGTTCATCATGTTTCAGGCAAAACTTACAGAAGACGTCCTGCTTTATGAACTTTTCTTTGAGTTTCTGCAGCTGTGTCCCTCACAGAGGTAGCAGAAACAGAAGAGCTGCTGCAGTCAAAACAGTCTCTCTTTCATTGTGGATAATATTTTAAAGGCACTCAGATTGTGTACAGGCTAGGATCCAGCTCTCCCAGTCCCGTACGGAAACATGTAGAAGAGCATTTTGCTAGTATTAGTTTTTAATTCCTCTTTTTCTCTCCAGATCAGCCGACGAATGTTTCAGTTTCAGTGAATCCAGAGCATATTGTTGCGGGCAGCGGCGTCAATCTAACCTGCATTAGCGATGCTAACCCTGCAGCAGACAACTACACCTGGTACAAAAGGACAGAACCGACCGGCTCTCACTCCCGGGTCCATGTGGGCTCAGGGCAGGTGCTGTCCCTTCCCTCCATGGAGTCGTCCCACTGCGGCCTCTATGTCTGCTACGTGAGGAACAGCCTTGGAGAGGGCAACTCACCCGAGGTGGTCCTGGCCATGGCAGCAGGGCAGCATGGTTTGTGGCATTCCCTCTTTCACTGCTGCTAACTATTAACTTTATTAAAACCTAAAATGACTTTGTTTGCTCCGCAGGCAGCCAGTCCCTTCCCATCTTAGCTGGAGTTGGACTACTTCTTTTTGTGGCGTTAGTTGCCGTGCTGCTTTTGTTCTGGTGAGTCATCAAACAATTAGGAGTTTGGGCGACTAATTTGAGTTATGCGGTTGTTACTGTTGGCCAACGTACAGCTTGTGTGACTTCATCGTCTGGAAATCTCCTTTTCTGCTTGGGACATTGCCTTCCGACAAATTTCAACACACATCGTAACTACGTAGCATGCATTGCACCGTTTGAATTTCTATTTTTGACAACCGGTTTTTAGTCACAGCAGGCAAAGAGCGACAGAGAGGTCACTCAAAGTGCCTTGCAGAAGTATTGATACATCTTGAACTTCCTGATTTGCGGTGATGTAAAAACCACAGCCATGCGTAAGTTGTTCTAAAAAATCAGGAAGGGCCAACATTTCAGTCTCTGGATGTGCAAAGCTGTTAGACACATTTCCTGTATCTGGAAAAACACAAATCAGAACTAAAAAAAAACCCCAAAACGTCTGTTTCACTCTATGAAAACGTAACTTGATAATTCAGATGAATGATAAAAAATATATTTTACAAAACTGTATTCCTTGTATTTTTCCCACATATCTCCTACAAACAGTAAAACAATTATTTGTACGTACTCTGAGTGTAGAGCGGTAGTCGATGTATTTACCAACATTGCAATATCGGTTAAAAAGATGGCACAAGATGAAGCAAAAGTAAGGAACACGCTGTTCAGTAAGGTTAAAAATTAACTTCCTTTGTTGTTTTTCCAGGAGGAAACAGAAGTCTGAGGCGGATAAAAAAGTGAGTGCATCTGCAATAAGCTATTAAATAACATCCCAGCCTTCCGAATTCAAAGAAGCGAGCTGTGGCTTGCTCTTGTTTTCTTAAGTAAAATTTTATGTGGCATTTTGGGGAAAAATTGGATTAGAATTTTAAAAAGGAAAAACAAAGACTTTTCTCTGGTTTATCCATCAGACTCATTTAGTCTCCAGACTCCATGGAGGAGCATCAAACCCCGAAGAACCGACAGAAACTATTTATTCCGACATTCACACGCCTCCACCTTCTCCTCCACCCGTCTCTGACCCCTACAGCCCTCCAGCTTCACGCGGGAAAAATGTAAATATGTTTGCATGCGTGTACAAATGAATATCTCTAATAGTAATCTGACTGAGCTCGTTCCACTCTTTTATTTGTAGACTCCTAAATCTTCGGAGGCTGAGATTATCTACACCACAGTGACAATCAAACCCAGAGACCGGAGAGCAGCACAACACAAAAACTCCTGGTGGGTTTTTATGTGCAACAGTATGTTTCCGTCATAAGACAAATGATTCACAAGAAAATACACCCACGAGGAAACTCTATCTGCAGTAGCAATATCAGCAGGTCTTGATCAGTGGATTGATTGAGCTTCCTGATCTTCTCCTCAGGTCTTACGGCGGAGCAGATGACAGCTCTGTGATCTACTCCTCGGTCGCCAAATCCAGCCGATGATTCGTCTCCTGACAGCATCTTCGTTTTAAAATACATACTTGACACGTTTCGGGAGAAAGAGACATTAAAAGCTAAAGAATTCAGAATTTTACTGAAATGTAGTTTTTTTTTTCTTTATTTCTTTTAATATTAAATTTTGCATAAAAAAAAAAACTGTTACTTATGTTAAAAGTGTATTGTGTTTAAAAAGATTGTTTGTTATTTTTGGACAGCATGAACCACATTCTGCACAACTGTAAATATTGTATGTGAAAATAAATAATATTTATTGTGATTTTGACTAATTGTTTTCATGAAACATTCAATGTTTGTAAAATTTGAATTAAAGAAACGCTGAACAATTTCCAGTGAATGAAAAGGAAACTACATTCTGCCTTCATCAGTCTCAGAAAACGACCAGTTTATTATTTTTGATCAAAACCCATTTATATTTACAACCTGCTCTCAGCACACACACACACACACACACTGATAATTCCACTGTTTTTGTCATATTAGGTTGTGTCACTTTTATTTCTGAAAGGTATAAAACATCATATTAATGCATTATTTGGTAAATGAAACACAAAGAGGAACAATAATATCTTGCTAAAAATATTTTTTTGTTCATGGTTTTGTGGTTCAAGTTTAATATGACAGTTTTGGGAATATCAGTACACATACAAACAAACACATGCCAGTATATTATATTCTCAATTCTAAAACAAATCATCAGTAGAAAACGGTTTTATGAAATGGGAATTTAATTATTATTGCACACTTGAATGGCAAGATCTGTCAATATCCTTTTTCCTTTCAGCTTGGAATTATTCTTTATTATGTCAGTCACATAATGCGCCATTAAATTACTTTGAAGTTTGTGTTTACGACATGACAAAAGGTGAGAAAGTTCAATAATTTGAACAAAGAGACAGGAATGGACTAATATTTACAGCACAACACTGATTGGGGCGATTGAAGTGGATTTAAAGTATAAGGCACACACTGAATGTTATGTTGAATTGTTATAAAAGAGAAGGTGCGTATCACATGAGTGAATGTGAAAGCAAAGAAAACTAGCATTTCCACTGAGAGGCAACCTCAGAAAATAATCAAGCATTTTTAAAAAATCTTTAGGTGTTTGGTTGTCTGCATTGATTTGTTAGCTTATGTATGCAGTGATTGATTGAGCTTCATGGAAGTTCATATGTCCAGTTATCCGTACTTCAAGTCCAAAGTCTACTTCACAGATATGAGAGAAAAATAAACTCAACAGGTTTCTCAAACGTAGAATTCAGTTAGTGACAATATTCATGTGTCTTTTGCTTCCATATCTTCATAACAACTGGTTAAACTAGTTTCCTATCAGTACACCTTCAGTGAAGCATAAGGCTCAGGAAGTGGGGAATATTTTCCATCAGAACAAATGTCTGAGGCCATGATAAAAGGGGAAGGTCACAGTTTTTCACTTCCCTGTCAAGGGGTCACAGTATCAGCGACGCAAAATGTTCGTATTGTCATCCAAAAATAGAGAGATGGATGCAGGGGTCTCATGGTCGGGCCAGTTTGTGAACACCTGGTGAGTTGTGATAGTTCTGCAAAAAGATGAGAGCAGAAAGGTTCGTTTACAAGATAAATGAACGTTCTGGTGTAAAAAGGCTCAAATGAATAAGTTGCTGCTTTCACTAAAATTAGGATTGAACAGATTAGTGTTTTTAGAAATAAGAAGAAACGTGTAACACTATATAGTTATTAGCATTTCAGATCCAGGTTCTGCTGTATTTGCGTCTAGGAGGGTACAGATAAGGCATGACTCTTACCCTCATGGCCGTGGATATCCACGGCAGAAACCTGGAAACTCTGGTGTAGACGCCTGGTTTTTTAGCCATGGCGCAACCTGTTCCCCAACTCACCACTCCGAGCAGGCGATAGCGGCTGCTTTTAGACAGGCAGTCAGCAGCCACAAAAGGACCTCCGCTGTCTCCCTAATGCCACAAACAATTACAGTGAAATAATCACACACACAAAAAAAAAACATCCAAAGTTGTTTATAAACCCACTGATATCCGACCTGGCAGGCATCGATGCCTCCTTTCTCATAGCCAGCACAGAACATGCTGGTGGTGATCTGGTTGTCATAGTAATCAGGAGCGTTACACACAGTATCGCTGATGATGGGGACGTTTGCTTCCTGGAGAACGTCTGCCTGATGACCTGTGGGAGGAGGAAAAAAAAAAATGGCAAAAAAATGAAACAAAAAATTTGAATGCAACCCTTAACTGAAAAAATTTAATAAAATAAAAAAATCTCAAAGTATGTTAAGGGTTTAGACCCACTGTAGTATTCAACGTTTCCCCATCCTGTCACTGTTCCCATCTGTCCGTCTACCAGCCGTTGTCCGTACGCCGGCAGACAGACGGGCTGGATGTACTCTGCAAACATGGACAAATTATACATTACTGCAGATCAACTGAACTTTTGTCTTCAATTCTTGTTTTTGTTACACCCCCTTAAAAGTTTTTCTTTCTTTAATTAAGAGCATTTACTAAAATTAAAAAATAATTTCACGACAAGTCTATATTTAACGCTAGATGTCATCCTGCTCACAGTTTTGAACTGAAACTAGAAACCAAACAGAACAAACTCAGTAAAAAGATGGATTGAGATCTCTTTACCTGTCATAAATCTTTTTTAATTACATATTTTGGAATATTACATTTCATTCCAGTTTACCTGGCACCAATTCAAAGGAAGGCTTACGGGAAATATCCAGACCATCACTGTCTTATGAATCAAATATTGATTTTGTAGTTACCCACGTTGAACACTAGATGTCAGTCATGTCCCACTGAAAAAAGGGTTGTTTTTTTCTATCTTGTACTGAAGCAGTGCACACTGAATGTAACTAAACTAATTAGTCATGAAAGTGGTTGTTTCAACAATCTTTGCAATGTTGACAGGTTAAAAAAGGTGTTAATAATTACAGACATCAACATGTCAAAAGAATATAGCTTGTTTTTTTCTAACGTCTTACCGTTGAAAGTAAGCGGCTGTACGAGGCCCAACACAGCGATGTCTCTGCTGTTGTCATCAATATTGGCATCTACAAAGGGCAGGTAGCTACTGTGGTAAACAATGGTCTTCACCTCTACCACGTTAGCATTGACAGGTTTGTTGGAGATGGAGCCCATCAGCACGCGCCATCGATTAATGAAACGATTCCGCCTTGGAAAAAAAGAGAAAAGCAATTTTTTTTTAAGCTCTTCACAAACAGACACATTAACTAAGCACATTTAAAATATCTACATGTAGATTTTGTAAGCTTATAAATTGTCTGTGAAACACTTCTTAACCAGTTTCTAAAACACAAGATGTCCAACTGAGCAATAATTGCCTCGCTTACTCTGGGAAGCAGTGAGCCGCAGAAACAACCCAGCGATTAGAGATGATGGATCCTCCACACTGGTGAATGCCATCGTACTGTAAGCTGACCTGCCACGGCCAGCTGCCCTGCCTGGCATCCACACCCCCAACTATACGGTCCGCTGCAAAGCTGCGCCTGCCACAGTCTGCGAAGGAGAGAGATAGGAGGGATGAAAAGGAAAGAAAATAAATTCAGCTTTTAGAGATAAAAAGTTTTCTTAGGAATGAAAATGGAGTCGAAAAGAACCAGAATCCACAAAAACATGGTAATCTGGTAGCGGTGTAGGGTGGCAGCACTTGAATTGTGCCAGTGTGCCAAACAGAATGAGTCCAGGCCTGACCTCTCACCTTGGCATAACAGTGTAAGAACTTCCTGGCTCTCACAGGCACTGAAACAAAGACAACCAGAATTAATGACTGCAGGATATTGAAAAACCTCTAAGCAACTTTCATAAATTTTAAAAGAGACCAAATTCATAAAAACACACAAGAGAACCACAGAGAAGGCACTGTAGGAGACAGATTAGGAGATAAACCAGCGGTGTGAGTTACCATGGGTACAATGAGTCTTTGATTTTCTTTCCATAGCTGAGCTCTTCCTGTCTGACACAGAAGAACTCTCCAACGTCACCACCGGCTTCAGGCACCGATACGACCGAGTAGTTCACCACGCTGAAACAAACGCTAATCATGACTTATGTCCTCCAAACGACTGGATTACTGACATTTAAAAACTGAAACCGTGGGAGCAAACTGAGCCCATCGTATGAGAACATGATGATTTCACGTTGGCCCCTTGTCTATTTACTGACTAAAAAAAAACATTTACTAAATTTCATCTGTTCTGGAAAACCTGTTTTTGAAATGTTTTATTACAAATACAATTTTCGAAACAAACAGAATGATGTGTAACAGATTTGTGGTGCTGGTTTGGTTCTGGTCCTGTGTGCTTATTTTTATGTCTATGCAATCTAAATGCCTGTATGCTGCGTTTTACTCTGAGTAACTCTTAGTTTTTTTTTTAAATTAAAACAAATTGCGTTGGGAGAAAACTTTTTTTAAAGTAGGATTTGCGACCTTTATTGAAAAACAAGTCAGTCGTAAGACCAGCAAATTAAATGCCCATTTTATTCATAAAACCAGTGCATAAATAAAAAAAACATGACCTGATAACAATGATCTCACCTGACAAATCCAACTTCCTCGCAACTGATGCTAGCAAGAAGCTCATTGGCTGACGAGGAACACACCTGGCGCCACCTCCTCTGAGCAGAGTCAAACACTCTGAGATGCTGGTCAGGTGAATTTACCTGAACTGCAGGGAAACAAATGACTTCAGAGATACTTCTTATTGTTCTGTGGTATTTTCTTCACTGTGAACAATAATACCACATTTGATGGTATATTTATGTTTGTGATTTAGCATAACACTTACATAAACTGAGATAAGTTGATTCATTTCAATACATTTTCATATCTCATCCAACTTACCGTCATACAGTCCTGTGTCCTCCTCCATGGTGCAGAAAGTGACTACAGAAACATAATAAGCAACAGCAGGTCAGTACGTTCTGATTGGAAATCAAGTGAAAGCTTTAAGAAATATCAGAAGCAGCAGAATATTTGCTTGGAGAAATGTGTGATATGATCATGTATGAAAGCAATGTAGTCTGACCTACGGCCCAGACTGCAGCGCCGATGACTCCAATGGCCATGAGTGTTACACAGACGCCCATCAACCTCCACGGGGTCAACACACAGGTCAGAGAGATGCCTCTGTTCCCTACACACACACACACACACACACACACACACACACACACACAAACAATGGACATACAACTTAGTTCTGATGATGATGGGGCATAAACTTCACCGATTGCGTGGAAATCTGGATCCAGTTGAAACCAGATTTGTACATCCAGTTAAAACAACACATAACTCTTTCGTTTCTCACTGTCTGACTTTCAGTCAGGTTAAATGTTTCCAGTTTTGGGTCAGTTTTAATCAAACAGAAATTATTTCTGTTTCTAGATGCAACCATTATGAGAGAGGTCATTTTTGGAGAATTTTTCTTCAAAATCAGGACCTTACACACATTTCTGTGGTATTTGCCAGGACTGGCCATTAAACTGTATGAACTGAGTGATGTGGTCAGAGTAGTGGTCACAACAACTTTGACCAAATCCCAGAGAAAGAACTGGAATGAACGAGTCCACCTTGGTTCATGCATACGTTTTCTGCTCTTCTCTCACATTTTCTGGAGCCATCTCTGAAAAAGAGTCTCTTAATTTTTTTTTCTCTCCAAATGTAAAAATTGTAATTCTGGTCAAACAATTCAGTTGTAGTTTCCTCAAACCACTTGAATTGTCTCCAGAAATGACAGTCTCTGTCCCTGAAAGCATCTCCAATAAATAACCTTATTTTCTATGCTTCATTTGAATCCATGTTTTATTCCTCCACAAATGACCTTCTAGCCCACATATGTCAGAGTCAAGGCCCATGAACATCCCAGAGAAGATTTTCTGACCCCTGGGATGATCTTGATTTATTATTATTAGAACCGGCCGCAGCAAGCGGCACCCGTCTGAAAAAGCGATCCTCACTGCCGTTCGATCCTCTGTGCTTGACCCCCCCCCTTCGATCCTCCCCCCCCGTCAGGAAATTTCTTGGGCCGGTCCGCTGCACTAGACCAAATGCGTCATTTAAAAAAATCTCAATGAACATTCGATCAGTCCGGCCCTCGGCTTGTAGCAAAATTTTTTATTTGGCCCTCCGTCCATTTGACTTTGACACCCCTGTTCTAGCCCATGCAGACACAGAACTTGTTTTGCTGATTAAATTGACACTAAACAGCCAGCATCTTTTGCTTTTGTTCTGGAATCACACATTTTGCGTCCAAACACTCTCAACCAGAACCCGACTCCTTCCTGAATAGGATGGCTGAACTTTCCCGAGCTGTTCGTATGTCTGATATATTTACACATCTAGAAATTATACTGAGGGATGAATTATACTAGTGCAGTTTCACATCCTGCTATAGTGACAGATTCATTACAGTTTCTTTATGATGTCTTTAAAGGAATTGCTGTGTTTGGACGTGTTTGAGGCAACACTTCAATTAAAAGAGATTTTATTTGTTCAGAGCTGTGACATTGTACTCTGGGGTTTCTCTAATCTAATTATTCAAGTAGTAACTTATGTAATCTTAGCATCCTTTTTCTGTCAATAAATCTTAATTGCCACATTGGTAGCTAATCTTTAGCTATACGGTTGAAAATTACACTTTCAGTGAAGTCGTACACAGACTTAATTCTCCTGTTGAAGCAAGTTTAGTCTGAATAGTTTTATTTGCTCTATCTAGGTTAAAGTAGATTCATTCTGAAACACTGACACTTTTATTTTACTTTGTACTTCTGGAAAAAAAATGAACAAAAAGGTCGGACTAATGTTTAATTTAGACAAAACAATTTTTGGACTCCAAGCAGCCCAGATGGCTGCCCCAATGTGAAGAGGCAGACGGTTCATGTGCTGGCACAAAGTGAAGAGTACAGATCTGATCAATAGTCTAAAGTCTAGCATTTACCCACAAAGCAAGAACAAACTCCTAAAACTAGGATATAGTGCCATGTCTGTCCCGGGAGTGTGAACCTGTGTACCCATGCTGTTCTCATCAAGCCCATTTTAGCTCCTTATTAGCGATGAAAATATTTTCAGTTGAATTTTACATTTCAGCGATCAGGTTTGTCTGCTCATTGACTCTTTAAAAGGGAATTTCGCATTCTATTTACAAAGTTGAATATATATTTTATCCCTCTGACTTCGGTGAATTTTCTAAATTGAAGTATGCACATACACCTTCCCACACAAAAGTTTTCGATGTTTTATTTATTTATTTTTTATATAAAAATCTGAGTCTCCAGGACATGCTGTTTGTCTTTCAACACAGGTCAGCTGCTATCACTTTCCTACTTTACACCACATCCCATCTACACAAACCAGTGGCCAGTATCGTTATCAAGGTCAGAGCAACAGTGCCGACAATAGCCGGGGTCTGGGGCAACACCTCCAAACACAGACGAAGATTAAATCACATCACACAGCCTGAGCGCTTCTTTGATAGTTCAGCATAGCCAAAGCTTTCTCTGCTCTGTCATTATCTTGAAAGGACGTAGGAAGGAAATGTAGCTTGTTTGTGTTTCCTTAAACATTTAACAATCATCTTTTTACTCTTCTAATTATTATCATTGGCTCTGAGAACCTCTGGAGACGATGGCACAGAGAGGTATTCTTAATAGATTAATAAACAACCTCCTCTTTATCAGATGGTCATGCAACAGAGTCTTCAGTCAGAGGCTTCTTCAGAACTGCTTTAAAACAGGCTGCTACAGCAGATCCTTCCAGCCTGAAGCAACTCTTTTAATAAACTTATAAAATATGAGTTAAAACAACATTTAGCTTCCCTTTGAGATTATTAAAATATTTTTAGAAATTGAATTCATTGTTTAACTTTTCTCAGTTAGTTGAAGCTTTAGATGTAGAAATAAGGCCTTGTGAGAAATTCAACACACTTACAGTTGGTACTAAGCAAGTTCACTTTTGTTTAACAAAAGCTTCAATTTTCTTACTTCTTTCTTTTTAAGTCATCTCTTTCCTAATCTGTCAACTTTCAGTCTTCACACTCTGGATTAGCTCCATCACAAGGAATCCTCAGTAGTAACTTATGCATAAGTGCTTAATAACAGAATAGAAAGTATATCCAATTCTGTGGTGAAACATGCACAAAAACTAGATATCTGAAAAGAGTTTTAACAGTTCCTGGCTGTTTTCATGTCGCAGAGAAAATGTTGTTACAAGAAGAAGAGGATGTTGGACCACTGAACCAGAGTCGAGTACTTTTAGCATCGCCTCTGATTCAGGAGGCAACATGTGAAATACAAGAGCTGTAGGTAGAATAAATAGGATTAGAAATAAAACAGAATTTGATCAACAATAGTGACTCATTGCACACATTATCAGCAGGACATTCTTCCTCTGTTTGGCTGGAAATACCACAACCGTTCCTCCACACCTCAGCATTGGCATATTTATATTTATATTTATATTTATATTTATATTTATATTAACACAAGAGGAAAACCTCCCTAGAACCAAAATGTCCATTTTTCTATCTGATCTGCTTTTTTCTCTCACACAACACAATTTCCAATAACACAAAACAAGCTATATTTTACCTGAGATTATGTGTGTGTTGGCGTGGGTGTGGGTGTGCGTGGGTGTGTGTGTGTGTGTGTGCGTGTGTGTGTGTTAGTAAGTATGAACCCATTGGTGGAATCACACCTAGAATTGCTCCATCGGCCAAGATTGTATGCACAAACAAAGAACATAATTTTGGTGTTACATGTTCAGAGTGTAAAATCAAAGTCAAATTACAGAGAAACAACTAAAAGACTGGATTATATGATAAAACACACAAATAGCATACATTTAATAATTTGTTGCCAGAAGATGTGAACCAGAAAGACAGATAAAAACAATAAATTAACAAATATTACCACCATTTCAACAGGATGTAAAAAAAAAAGCTGTGAGGTGCAGATATTGTTCTACACCAGACCTGAAAAGTTATTACAGCAGTCTGAACTTAATGCCTTTATGTGGAAATTGGAAAAAAAATATTCTAAAACTCAAGACACGTCTCACACTTCAACCTAAACAATCAGCTGAACAAATGATTACAGAAAGTGAAACAGATGCCGGTTTAATATCACATACCCCTCACATCACTAATGATCCACTTTGACAACATTATTCTAATATTCTAATTATTCCAATAAGAAACATATGGTAATTTGTCGTAAAGCTACTAATTTATCAGGTCTCTGGAAATAAGTAAAGGCATCATGCTGTCTCAAACAGCATGATGACAGCTCAACACAGATTTTCCAGTTTTTCAGGGATTTCGCTTCACAACTCGTATCTATTCAGAAATTAATCTAGGACGAATCCCTGATATTCACTCAGGCCATCATCTCGTGTTTAGTTATTAAAAAGCATAAGGACCCGTTTCAGAGGAGCTCTTATTGGCCAGTTGGGCTTTTATGTTGCTATTACAAAATCCTAACCAAAGACACAGACGTTGTTCCTGGGAACCAAACATTTTTTAATGTAGGAAGAAATGCTTCACTCACAATCTCAAATTATTCCAGGTGTTAATCATGCTGTATTGTAAATCTGATGCTAATTGCAACTCACTGCTCGTTGTTATCTAGATTAAAACATTCACTCTAGCAAACAGATATTAAAGCCAGTTTAAAAAGGAAAGAAGGAAATATTTTCATAATAGTTTTTCAAAGCGTTTGCAGCTTGAACAATTGTAAATAATCCCCATGCTTTCAGCTGGGTGTGGAAAAGTGGGATCAAGCAAAGACCTACCACTGACTCTCACAAAAAGTTGGAGCAAGAACAGACTCTGTGAGTCACTCATGCAGTGGTCATCAAGGAAATAAAGTAAAAATAGAAAACAACCATGTGAATGAGTCCTACTGCTCATGTCTGGGTTTCCCTGATTGCTCACACCCACGTGATAAATAATTGTCTCGAAAGACGTAAACACAGATTGTCTCTAAGAATAAATAGCAACTCTTTTGATTTTAGCCCAGAACAAACAAAAAATAAGCCAGGAGGCGCGTGCCACTCCTAAACGAGGCAAGGAAATGAAACAAATGTTACAACTAGCCCAAGCATATGCTGACCCAGCTGAAAAACAAAATTCAGGGAACATCAAAAAGACAGCAAAGCAGTTTTGAACAGGCCAGTTAATCGTTAACTGTAAGGTGGACTGATGTCTGGACACAAATACAGACAACAGGCTGCATGGGCAGCAGCATTTTGATCTGTGCATGTACGTGTGTAGCATTGTGTGTGTGTGTGTGCGTGTGTGTGTGTGTGTGTGTTACAGGTGTTCTGTTGGGAGAATGGAACGAAAACAAGCGTGTATTTAACCAGGCCACTCACCCATCTTCCCCTCTGTCACAACTTTCTCAGCGTACATCTGAACCCAGGAGGAAGCAGAAGGCAGCAGTAGACAACGATGAGGGAGGTTCCCCCTTCCTCTCCTCTCTCAGTAACTACGCTGGGCAGGTGGTCCAAACTTTAGGCAGTCGCCTTTTTGCTTGGTAACGTAACACAGAGGATCCTTAGAAAATAGAAGGATAAATCACAAAACATTAAATCAATAAATATTTACTAAATATACACATAAACAGACAGGTTGTGGGAGCCTTCATTTTTTGCTACATCGTCTACATTTTTTATTCAATGTACAGTGAAATTCTATTTCAAAATCTATTTTGATGTGTATTTCAAATCATAAAACATAACTGTGTCCATGTTCCACTCATCTGCCCTCTATCACCTGCAACGAAGGTAAATTAGCTAAAATGTACAGGAACAATTCAGGAAGTACTGAGGCTCAAGCCTCAACAAGATGCTGTAACCCAATGTTACTGCATGCAACAAATCATGATGGAAAGAAATATTCTTGCAGAAACTGAGGTGAGATTTTTAAAACTGTCAGGCATGGTGGTGGTAGCATCATGCCGAGGATCTGTTTTGCTACCAGTGTAACTAGTGGACTACAAATGGCAGATAGAAACATTAATCAGATTTATTTTCTTCTAATTCTTCAACTTCATCTTAAATGAACTGGCTGGTGGTTGAAACTTGAAACATATTTGGGTGTTTCAAAAGGTCACATACAAAACACATTTTAAAACAAATAAAGAGGGCAACACTATCCATCTGGATTCACATCAACCTCACTCCTACTGAATATGTATGAACTATGACTAAAAGACGGGCCTGTGGCAGCAAGGAGTGGCTAAATATGCAGCCACAGCTATTCTTGTTGATGGCTTCAGAAACTATATGGCATGTTGGTAATTTGCCAATGGGCTTCTATCTAAGTATTACTGGGTGATGTGTAAATGTTTTTACTAAATGATAAAAATATAGTAACCGCTGAACAGATGATAATATGAATTTAGTTCCATATTAACCAGCACTAAGGAAATACAAATACATTGTCCAGAGGACGGATGGATGGATGGGTGAATGAGTGGATGGGTGGGTGCGTAAGTACGTCAGTACATAGTATGTATGTATGTGTGTGTGTGTGTGTGTGTGTGTGTGTGTGTGTGTGTGTGTGTGTGTGTGTGTGTGTGTATGTATGTATGTATGTATGTATGTATGTCTGTATGTCTGTATGTATGTATGTATGTATGTATGTATGTATGTATGTATGTATGTATGTATGTATGTATGTATGTATGTATGTATGTATGTATGTTACGTTACAAAGCATGAGTTGCTTCCACTCATAATTTCTGTTTGGTTTGTTTTAATTGGGGATTAGCTTAATTTGACCAGGATTAGTTTAGTGACTGAATTAATAATGAACTTAGTTGTTGCTTGTTACATACTTTTTAAATCTAGTAATGAGTTTTTCGTCAAGGTGACTCACCTGTATATTCCTTAACAGCAGGTGAAATTTTGTTGTTGTTTTTCTCTTTTGAAGTAAAACAAAATTGTGCTTTGGAAGTCCCGTTTAATAAAAAACAAAAAATATTTAAAAATAAAAAAAGAATTCCCCCCCACCCCCGACTGACTCTGCTAATGTCCCACCGCGGGTAGATCCTTGTTTTTGCAGTAAATCCTCCTTTTTTCCTCTCTTCACAGGTTACTGACCCCGGAGAAAAAAGTGAAGCAACGTTTCCTACCAAAGTTTCGCCCGCGTTCATCAACCAAAACCCCCAGCGCCCGCTTCTAGCTGTAAGGAGAACAACATTTGAAGGTCTGGGGTCATAAAAACGATGTTTTCCGGAGGGTTTTTCAGGATGAAGTTCGTCGCTTCTTCGTGTCTTTGCGGTCTGCTTCTTCTGTGGGCGCTCAGCTGCGCACGAGAGGGGTGCCAGTGACGTCAACGGTCCTGAGTGGACGAAGTGGACACGAGCTCTCCCTTTGAAGTGACGGAGTGGACTCACTGTCCCACCTGAAAACATTTTCCCAATTAGGCTCATTTTAATAGTGACTATCAACAAATATCAGGTAATTTTCACTTGGTTAACTCAACAGGTGCGCTGCCTCATACACACGCAAACAGGCGCACTCTGCAAGACGAAGAAGACCTAACTTGGATGTGGTCATTTCTTTATAATGACATGAAAGCACTGACATTAGCCAAGTTTCTCGTGGGTGGAGAAAATAAAGGGGAAGCTGAAGACGCTGGACTTATTGGTTTTGAGACAAAGAAGTGAACACAGCTGTGACCAGACACTGACAGAGAGCGGAGGAAAACAAACTGAGGTTAGTGCAGGTGAATTTAAAGGAGGGTGAACAGAAAACCACAGCAAGAGTAGAACATCTGGTGAAGTCATGGCACATCATCAACAAAGCTGCTGCTTTCTCATCATCCTGTGCGTGAGAGGTAAAAACATTGCTAATGTATTCCAGCGTTATTACATGACAAAGTCATGATGATAACTCCTAAGCTATATTTTATAGCAATGTAACACCTACTGTTTCTTCTGCAGGTATTCTGGGTGGTGATTGGTCAGTTGTTGTCCCCACTCATCCCCTTTGTGCTGCGATTGGTTCTTCAGTAGTCTTCCCCTGTTCCTATGACTACCCACCTAACTCTGATGAAGTCCACCCAGAGGTAATAAAGGAGGCATTGTTTCCTGTAGCAGTAGAGATCACTTTCTGTGTAACCTTTCTGTGGTCAGAATAAGTAGATATCACCATGTCAGGGTTCCTGTCAAACTCTAACAAAATAAACTGTTCTCATAAGCTTCCTTGTAATACTTAGTGGGGATGTCTAGATTTGTAATCTGCTGCTCTTTATTAGACAGGAAGCAATGAAATAAAGGTTTTGTCTGAGATATGGTGTCTCTCAGCCAATCGCTGCGTTACAAAAAGGTACAACACTCATCAGAGAAAAACAAAACTACATCACAGGGTTTTCTGCAGAAACACAGTTTCTAAGTTTACGTGTCCGTGTGTCTGTGTCAGCAAAGTGTTCCACAGTGCCGGTGGTTCCGTGGATTTGTCTTATCAGGGCCGGGTGCAGTACCTGGGAAAACCAGGAAACAAGAACTGCTCTCTGAGGATTTCTAATCTCAAAGAGTCGGACAGTGGAACGTACGTGTTTTACTTCCTCACCAACCATGCGACGCAGAAGTTGCCTCCACAGCGTGGCTTGCGGTTCTTAGTGGCAGGTGGGAATATTTGCTCCATTCTGTAAGATACATGACAAACACAGTTTAATATTATTTCAAGACAGTTTCATCCATCTGTTTATTCCTTTTCCTAACCTAGAAGACTTTTAATTTATTCTTCCAGTGGCTGTTTCTTAATGTAGGTCTATTGCTGAGCCTCACTGTTAGCTAACGACACAAGGCCCACAGTATGTTTGGTTTGCCACAAAACTGATTGCTGTTAAATAAAAATGAAAACAATTGTTATAGCTTTATATCTAAAATATATGCAAAGCAGAACATTATTATTTGTTTTATGTGTTGACATGCAACCATTTCCTTTTTGAAAGCTTTGACTCCTTGTGCAGGAAGCAGAACTGAAACCTGCCAGTGGCCGTTTGACATAATAATCACTATAGATAAACCCATGGCATTGTATTACGTCTATAAAGAAAAACCAGCCAGAAACAAATGTTACAATGTTTTTTTATTCAAATTACAGTAGCAAACCCTGTGAAACCACAGGATTTAGGGCATTAAAAGTATTTAAAACTGAAATGATCATGGTGGGAAGAACTGCTTTCTGCTTTTGCTTTTTTAACCACAGACATTCCTGTCTAACGACACGTAATAACAAATACATCTGTAGATAGCAGCTTTGTGGCTTCCTTGTTTCTGATGTTGTTTTGTCTCCTCATTTGTAGGATTATAAACCTCAAGCAACATTTTTAGTCTGCATTTCAAAGGTGGAACCTAATCTTTGTTTTGCTGTGTGTAAAATGCAAGTCATATCCCGAGCCCCAAGCTTTAATTTAGCAAAACTTCTAATTTATTCCAGAGTAGTAACTAATTTGTTATCAAAATACTTAAATGCTTCTTAAAAGATTTATTTATTTACCAAAAAAAAAAAAAAAAACAGTAAATAGAACTGATAATAAAATAAACATCTTAAGTGATGATGTTGCCTTTTCATTGTTTATAATTCTATCAAGTCAAAATTAATTAAATTTGCTGGATACTTTTAGCGTTATATAGGTAAGCTCCTGAAACATGAGGTTGTTCATTCAGGTTCCTTTCCTCTCCCTTTTTGTCACTGCAGCTTCTTGCACCTCAGTTGTGGTCATGGCGAGTCCATCCCGCGTCGTCCGGGAGGGGACAGCCTTAGACCTGCTCTGTTGCGTCCCAACTGCCAATTCACTAAGCCTCTTCACATGGCACAGGACCAAAGGTGCCAAGTTGGAACATACTGGACCGATGTGGAAGACCCGCAAAGTTACATCGGATCAATCTGGCCGCTTCTACTGCCAAGTGCAGACTGGAGACCAGACGCTACGCTCAGATGTTCTGAGAATCGATGTGCAGCGTAAGTGAAATGTAACTCTGAAACCAATCTACATCATATTTAATTACACTGAAAACATGTTTAAAGATATGTTTGCATCTGTCCACTGCTTGATTCATTTTTCATATTCTTTAAATCTTGTAATATTTGAAGTTAATGACCTTTAATGCCAACCTTCTGTAGACCCACCTAGGAACATGATCATCTCCACCTGGAGAGAAAAGACGACACATCCTATGACTCTGACCTGCAGCAGTGAGGCCAGCCCAGTGGTCCGCACCTACGTTTGGTACGAGGGTGAAGCATGTCTCCCAGCAGCAGACTTAAGGTTTCATCGAGGAACATCCATCCAGGCCACATTAACAGGAAGTGACTCAACACTCACCAGTGCCAACATCACCGCGGAGGACAACGGGGTGTACTGCTGTGTGGCACGCAACAAACTTGGCTTTCAGAAAGCCAGCTTGACTCTGACCTACACCAGAAGTAGGTCAATGCAGAGCCTCGAGATCGCATTCAAGGGAGTTTTTTTTTTTAAGTTCTCTGTTATGAGTACAGGATTCAGAGTATAGGATCCTTCAAAACGTGTTTTATCTTTAGATACTGCGGCACTGTGGGTTCAGTAATTGTTGGTCTCATTTGCTGCATGTCAAATTGAACTATCTTTACATGGTAATCAGCCAAATATTACCTTGAAATAACATTCATAAAGTTGGTAATGAGTTTGCAGCATTGTAGTGTTTACAATGCATCTCAAAAGTACTTATTATATTGAAAATATTATATTTCAATATATTTCAGTGAGATCTCATGTGGCTGGTTAACATAAAGTGCAGTACATTTGTGACGTCAAAAGAAATTGTTCATGGTTTTGATGCTTTTTTTTTTTTTTTTTTTACAAATATAAATCTTAGAAATGATGAAACACTTTGACATCCTGTTCCTACTGGGTCGTACAGAGTTAGCAGCATCATGCTATGGAGGTGCTTTTCTTCAGGAAAGCTGAGCAGAATGGAGTGATCTTAGAAGAAAACCTTGTTGTAAAGTATTTCTGAGTCATGCAGAGACTGAGCCTTCAGCAGGCCAACGATCCAAAGCGTACAGCCAGAGCTACAATGGAATAGTTTAGATTGAGTGAGAGTGGCCTAGTCAAAGTCCAGAGCTAAATCTAAGTGATAAGCTGTGGCAAAATTTGGAAACTCATGTCCTATTTATACAATCCTGTGGGGTTTTACTTTCATTGGAGAGAAGAATAACCTTCAATTTCAGTCTCAAGATGGAGGGACATGGTGTCAAAACACCAGCAGCTGTAGCTGCAGTGTAAGATGTTTCTGTAAAATGTTCACTTTTGGGGCTGAAAAAAAGCATGTCACTCTATTCAGACTTTTATTTGTAAAATAATTGGAAACCATCTATCGTTCTTCTTCCACTTCACAATCATCCACCATTTTGTTGGTCTATCTCTTAAGATTCTGTTATTGTTTTATTTGATATTTTATTTGATGTTTTATTGCTTCGGATGGTATGAATATTTTGCTAAGGCTCTGCGTATGTATGCATTGAGTTTTCTGTAATCTTCTGCTCTTTGCAGCGCCAACTCAGTCCGTCTCTTCAAAAACGCCAATGACGCTGATTGGAGGAATTATTGTGGGCCTGCTGGCTATTTTTGCTATCATTATCTATTTCATAATGAGGTGAGTGAGGCCTTTGCTCCTTTCACAATCAACAAGTCATATTAACAAGACCGGGACTGCTGCTTCCAATAAGCATCAGACATAACACAGTCCTTTTTATAGACAGTGTGCTTGTAGTTCTTGTCTGGATGAACAAAACAAATCAACTTTTGTGAAGGTGTGATGTATCAAAAGCTACGCGTAGTTGACCAAAAGAGTTGCGGGGTCTGTGCAACAAAAAAAAGAAAAGAAAAGTTATACTTCCGCTATAAATCTGTTTGTTCTGCTTTCAGGAAAATCAAGAGAGCCAGACGAATCATATGTCCTGAATTGGAACTACTGCGACAGAATCAAGCAATTGCTTTGACTATGTGTCCCAACCCACGTTGGATAACACAATAACACAATGTTGAGACCCGATGGATGCATGAGATGTCGGATCATGCTGCCCTGTAAACCCTCCACATTTATAAAGTTACACGATGCAACCTATTTGGGATTTTTGAAACAGAAAGGACCAGAGTTTTCTAACCCTGGACCCCAAAGCGTGCTGCCCGGCTTGTTTTAGAAGTGTCTCTGCTTTTACACACCTGATTCAGGTCATTACTGTTCAGCAACAGACCTCTAAATGATGTTCCCCTACGGAGGGTGAAAAGTGCCACAATTCCACCCAAAAAATGAAGTAGCAAATACTATTGGGAGATTTAATAAAAGCTAAAAGAGATATTATATTGAACAAATGTACTTTTTTTTCCCAGTCCAAGTGTTATTCCTTCCCAGACATTACATAAACGAGGTGACTGTAAATAATTAAGTGGTCCTTTTAATTACTAAATAATTTTTCCTGACCTGGTATTTATCTGTATATTTTAAAGGTCTAGATGAGTTATTAGAAGTAATTAGATGTCAAAATCTAATTTCATTTTGAAAAAAACCATGCAGAATATTTATTTATATGGGTTATTTTTTTACATATCTATATATTTAGATTTGTACATGAATAGATATGTCTTTCACGATTTTTTGATGTTTTGCATTTAGGCTGATTTGGCCCATCATAAATGAATACTTGAAAGTGGAAATTGTTTGTGTTTGGGATTATTGCTGGTTTGGCATGTTGATATTTGAGCTCAACATGCCAAATATCAACATGGCATGTGTGCCTAATCGTACTCGTACTGATGTACCTCCAGTCGCTGGCAGACAGGTAAAATATACCATCTCATAACCGTGATTAGCATTACTTTGTCTTTCTCTACTTCCTAGCAATTTCTTGCCCATGATCAAGTCTAATCATGAACCTTTCATAAAAATATTTGTCATAGTATCCTTCAAACATTCACTGTGCACTACATTTAAATGAACCCAGCATTTTAAACATTACTTCATCGCTCAATACATTAAAATCAAAAGTTGTGCTGTTTTGTGCTGGGAGCGCAGTGCTCTGGATCTGTTCAAAAGATATTTAGGAAAAGCTAAATATTTCATAAACAGACCTAAATTGAAATGATATATTTAAATTGTTATAAATTGATGTCGGGTTGGACCAGTCGTACATTTATCTGGTTTAGCTATTTTTAACTGCCATCTCCTTGGAAACTGAATAATTCCTGTGTTTTACAATATGGATGCTAATCTTTTTTTTTTTTTGGTCAGTGGATGTATATAGCTTATAAGAAAACAAACATTTGTTGTATTCATTTCTTTAATAAAATGAGTTTTAATATTCCCAGTGATCTAATACATGGGTATTGTGAAGGAAGTGTTGCAAAAAACAGATGTGAATACAGGAAGTCCTCCAGACCACGAATGACATGACTTGTATAAGAAAGCTATTTTCAATTTTCTGAAGAGGCTCTTACTGAAAACTTGATGTTTCGTGTTTAGTGTAATAATGATGACAGAAAACAGAAAAGCAGGGCGAGGATGAAAACCTGCGTCCCACCCAATCAGCTACAGGATGCAGTTGGAGATTTTAGTCTCAGTTTATTTTTACAAGAGGCCTTTTCAACCAAGACTGATTATGTAAGGTGCTCTCTTTTTTGTGTGTGAAGGAAGTTATATTATTATTATTTTTTTTTCCGTTTCTCTCTTTTCCAGGCAGTAAATTCTCATTTTAATCTTTGAGATCCAGTCGCACATTATGGAAAGTACAACTTGTCAAATAAATTTAAAATAAAAATTAAAGGTGTGAAAGTTATGTGCGTTAAAAAAACCACACATTTGTGAAGCTATAAAATGTCAGTTATCATTAAAAACAAACTATAATAAAAGATAAACCTTATCGGGTCTAATCGAGACCACTGGACAAATTTCCTAAATATTTCTATAGGAGAACACATAATAGTTGGCAAAGTGACAGAACATTTTTATGCTTGCTGGGATATGCAGACATTAATTCAAACACAAGGGGGCAGTGTAGCGTATCTTAAAACTGAACAATGACTGCAGCAGAAACCAATGTTTGAATTAACGTACAAATAACCAACTTACATAAAAAACATCAGTATTGTTTGAAATAACAAATATCCATTCTACGTTCAAAGTCCATTCAATGTTGCACAGAAAACATAAAATGACACTGCAGGTCGTCCATGCAGCTTAGATAAGTATCAGGAAGCATTTTCTGTCCACGTGTTGAGACTTGGCAGCCAAAGTTACTTTGATTCCTTCCCTTTGTTTCCTTGCTCATGCCAGGGATTTTAGAGCAGTTGTTCTTTCATCCAAAAATCACATTTTCATAGTCATTGCTGGTATTCTGAGGAATAAAGAAGACTAGATTAGGCGTCGCATGACTGGTTCTAGTATCATTTCCTGTTTTATTTTTTCTTCAAAAACCTGTCCCTCTTCTCACCTCTTCGTTCTTTGCATCAGAATGAGACCGACGCTTCCTTTAACAAGAAAACAAGACGCTTCTGTGAACAGAGTTTATTTCCTGGTGTCCCAATTCAGCAAAGCAACCAGAGCCAAGTCAGAATGATGTTCTGCGTTACCTACCAGACCCAGATGAGAATCGGTGGCAGCACAAGCAGAATAATCGCTTTGATTCCAATTCCAAGGACAATTAAAGGATGAACTGGGGGAAAAAAACCCGAATAAACTAGTAGAAATATGTTTTTAAACAAACCCCCAGTATCTTGAAGCTCTGAAGCTCAAATTAACATGAATGAATTAAAGCTTTAAGAAAGCGAGTCCTGGTCCTCCAGGGTTCCTACCCGTTTCTTCCACCGCCAGCAGCAGCTCAGCTGAACGGCTCTGGCCCGCGCGGTTCTGGGCCTGGCAGATGTACGTCCCAGTGTGGGTCAACTCAGCGGGGGAAATGCTCAGCACCTGCCCTGAGCCCACCTGCAGCTCGGTGCTGGAGTTGGAGACGTCACTGCTGTACCACCAGGTGTAAGTAATTGCAGCAGGGCTGGCAGAACCTCTGCAGGTCAAAGTCACGCTGCTGCCGACCAGCAGAGGGTCAGAGCGGATCACCTCAACGGACACGTTCAGCGGAGGATCTGGAGAAAAAAACACAACCGTGGTTCCAGTAAAAATAGGTTGACAGTACATACACAATGTCATGCAGAAGTAGTCATGCTATTTGAATTTTTCTTTTACATTTCATCACATTTCAAGGCTCATTTTCTTTTATTTGTTTCTGTGACAGACGTGCACAAAGCAGCACATGGCTGAAGAGGAAGGGCAATGAAAAAAACTTTCACCCCATTTGCAGATATTTTAAAGCCTCCATTAGGTTTTATTCCAGGATTGTCCAGTATTTGTTTCACCCATTTTTCTATTAACTCTTACCAGCTTCCAAAATATCCCCACAGCACGCTGCTGCCACTACCATGCTGCAGCATGACTAAGGTGTGTTTGGGGTTATGTACAGTATAAACATCTTTTTAATATTCTTCCAGATTTGTTGGTGGACAACAAATAATTGGCCCACCTGAGATTAGATGTTTAAAGCTTTAGATATTTTTCAATAATTAGTTTTTAAACATTGCCACATCTTTCTCATTGACCTGTCTGCTGTGTCTCTTGGTCTTCTTGATGGACTTTGTTCATTGTTCATTCTCCAACAAACCAAACAACAAATCATCTTGACTTAGCATCATTATAATACTTACACCAAACATCCAGAGCCACAGGATTTGATTGCGAGGATTTTAGCCCCTCAAAAGCACATGAATAGTTTCCGGTATCTGTAGTCCGAGCCTGAAACGTTGATTCTGCCACCGGATGTTCGTCTCTGAACCAGATTATTTTGGCGATTTGGCACTCTGTCTGACAGTCCAGGGTCACGGTGTCTCCGAGTCTCGCTCTGTCGGGGCGTACGCTGGCTTTCAGCCCTGGAGATCAAGCAAAGACAAGACTTACACCACACACACAAAAATTAAAAAAAATTAAACCTGAAAACAGAAACTTGAGAACGTAAATCTGTTTTACCTGTGACAGAGAGAAACACTGACGTCTTACTGCGCCGTCCAAACTTATCTGTGTCAAACCAGAAGTAGTAATATCCAGTGTCGTTCTCCTGCAGGTCACGTAAAACCAGGCTGCAGTTGTGTGCATGATCGCCTTGATACTCAAATCGTCCATTATATGACGGAAGGTCTGAAAGCCTGAAGCGTTCCCAGACGCCATTTTGATTCATTCCTCTGTACCATGCCGTCTCTCTGACGGATTCCTCTTCTGGGTAGCTGTACGAACACCTGAACTCCACCGAAGACCCCCTCAAAGCACAAATGTTTGGGTTCTCAAAGGTCACCGACCAGGCAGCACTCACTTTCTCTGCTAATAAAAACAAAATAAAACTTGCGATGACCGTTTTTAAATCATTTATCAGGTCATGGGGAAAAGAAACTTAATTGACTTGTTAAAAATAATACGCCCCATGATTCAGCAGAACAGCTTTCAATAGCAATAATTTATAAAGTCATAGTTTTTTGCTTCATTGGACTCTTCCATGAACAGTAAATACAGTTAGCAGCATATGTTGCTACTTTCCCTCTTAAACTCTAGAAATGCATTGCAGGACCCCCACAAAAAAACAAAAAACTAATAAAAAACAAAAAGTAAAACACACTTCCAGCTTTATGAGCCAAGCTTTGTGCATGAAGTTAATTTCACTTGCTTGTTCCCCTCTGAGCCAAAAATCATTTAAATAAACATAATGCTAATTTAACCCTTTCGTGAACTATGATCTTTTGTGTCAGGATGTTTTTTGCCAATTTTATTTTTATTTTCTTAAGGTACAAAAAAGGTAGAAAAATAATTTTGTAAAAAAAAAAGTTGTTTTTTTTAGTTGTTTTTTTTTAGGTGATCAATTGTAATGTCCAAATACATCAGTAGTATTGTTCTTTAGGGGTTATCTAATGTCATAATTTCTTATTTTTTTTGCCTGCAAGAGTCGTCTACAGTAGGAGGAGGCGGGACAGGGTGGGGTGGCATGCCTTTTTGTCTGTCGGCCATATTGGGTTTAACAGAAATAATTTTTTACTTTTGCAGCTGATGGCCAGTAGTTGATAGTGTGTTTTATGATGCGTTAGTGTCCACTTCAGTGGTCTGTGTGCATTTATAGCATAAAAATCCACAAGACGCAGAAGAAAATGGCTTTTAGATAGCTGTCCACTGCAGTGACCACTGTGGATGAAAGGGTTAACATGAAATTATCACTTTACACAGGAAGAGCATTTAAAAAAAAAAAGTAATGTCATCAACATTCATTTTGCAGTGGCAGATATGTGTGATGATGCATTTGTAGATATGAGAAAAACAACATTTTTCTAAGTATATCCAAGCGTAAAGTGAAACTTTGACAGAAACAACGAAACTGAAGAGCTCCCATCACCATGGAAACGCTGCACAGTTGCAATAAAGGGTAACAGTTCATGTTGAGGCTTGTCAAGAAAATCCGAGATCATCCCACTTCCCCATGCTGGAGATTTTAGTTTAACAGTAAAAATAAATAAAGTTTTCTTTAAAATGAATCACTCAAGTGAAATCTAGACCCAACATTAGACTTAAATGTCAATAAAATCAATTTGGTTGTGTGTGTTGTTTTGTCTCCTGCAAACTTTGCTTTAACTCTACTTTTTTCTATCTAATCATAAGAAACCATAGTCAAGACAGAGAGAGTCATGAAACAGGAAAAACAGGTTTCCTGGAAGAAGAGGAAGGAAGTTTCCAGCCTGCAAATTTATAAAAGTAGTTCAGACTATTACTTAGCATGAAAGTTTTAAAGAAAGAAATCTAAACATTGTGAGTAATTGGATAAGATCCAAAGTAAAATACTTATATTAATATTGGTTTGCTTGTAATAATACTTACACTTACACTTACATTAGTGGGTACTCTTACAAGTGAAACAAGTAACTGTAACTTTGATATTAAATAATAAGAATCATGGATTATTCTTGGTTTCTTTATTACAAATGTTTACAGAAAACATTTGTAATAACTCACATTAAGATTATAATAAGAGTAACTGATAAATTATGGTTATCATAACATTATAAATGAATGATAAATCAGAGAAGTAAAAGAAATTATAAATGTGATTTTTACTCTGAACTTGAAATGGTGTGGAAGATGTAGCTGCAATTAAAGATCACTGATGTGTTGGAGGTGGATGGTAGGTGAAAGGTTAAGAGAAAAAGGGGAACTAACAGGAGAGCAGAGATGGTCAACGACTTATTTAGAAACAGGTTGTTGAGCAACCTGAGACATTAGTACAGACATCAGGACACAATCTCTCTAAGACAGTGATGGATATGAGATCATCTGGCCAAGCAGTCAGCCAATGAAATAAGCACAGCAACAGTGCTAGCTAATGCAAATGAACCAAAAGGGTGGATGAACCCTATAAAAGGTGGGTGCAAAAGAGGAAACTTTGGTTGGATCCTCCAGGCAGCTTCGAGTCCAGATCGAGATGGACAAAGAACTCTGCAGCTGAAGAGGTGCCGGAGCCACAGAGCCGAAGACTGTCCTGTTCATGGGGACCAACCCGTCTGCCCCAAAACATGTGCCTTAAAGTTCCTTTGATGGTTGTAAAATAGCTATGATGTTCGATTCTGGAGAGGAAGAGGTGGAAAATGTTTATTGGTTCCTGATAGCCCAAATTTAAAACATCATCCTTGGGACTCGCCCGAGTCACTAAAACCTACCTGGTTCAGTAACAAGAGCAAATTGTAATAAAAGAGAACGAGCGACCGTTAACAGGTGTGCTCTGTGAAACTAGTTGGCTGCAGGCTGCTCAGTCTGGCTAATTCACAGGGGGAAGAAGGTTGGGACACCTGGATGGAGGTCGTCAGAAACCAGGCGAATCGTTTCTCGATGCCAGCTTAAACAGAGTCAGTTCTGGACAGGGTAAATGTCAGCAGATTTAGGAAACTCAATTAACCCGTTAGATGGAGAGCTGGTACCACATCTCCCCTCTCAGAAGAGGAAGTAGAGAGTGAGTGAGTAGAGAGAGAAGGGGGGGGAGATGTGGCACAATAACAGGCTCAAACAGAAAACGCAGCTCCTCTTCGGTTTGTGTTTCTTGGCGTTGGTGCTTGATTTATAGACTGCATTTAACATATTTAACCTGGCATTAAAGTTTTGAACAAATTCTTGGTCAAAGCTCAGAAATGATCAAACACTAAGATGAGCCTTAAGAGGTTTGCTGCTCTTGCAAATGTAAAAGACTTTGTATTTAGAATAACGATATATTTACTTACCCTGCTGCAGCAGAAGAAGTATCAGCACTTGAATCATGTTCTACAAGAATAAGGAACTGAGTTGAGAGTTCATTTCTCAAAGCAAACTGTAGCGATCGATGCCCAACCCACGGCTGCACACCACTTCTAGAAAACCCCCAGACTTGAAGAAGTTTTAGGTGGAAGTTTGTCACAAACATGATCAGTAAGAATTATGTAAATCAGCCAGGATAGGAAGGGAGGGGTTTGTTTGTCCCTGATCACATGATGAGTTTGAACCAGAATCTGATACTTAAGATGAAACTGGAGAATAAAGAATGGAGATCAGTGAATGTCCTCAGAGATTGCTGAAGAGCTGATAGAGATAAAATGGGGGCTGCTGATGTTTTTAGGCTGGTGGAGTTTCTTAAGTCTCTGGTTAAAAAAAACAACAAAGAAAAACAAAAAACAACAGGGTAAAGTTGAGTTTTGTTTCATTCTTCAGTTCCTAAAGCACATTTCCTTCTTTATTTTTTCTCTTGTGGTGTTTGGGATATAATAATCTCTGTCAACGACATAGCAGGATCTTGAATGCAGGAGGTCACAGTTTCATCATGGATGACTGCAGCCAAAACCAGCTTTCATCTTTCACTACTGAATCACAGTATTTTTAGAGCTTTCGTTTTTCTACTTCAACCGTTTCAAAGTGGCTGCCAATATGCCACTTTCCCCCATTCTGTGACATTACAACTTCCACCTTCAGGATGTCGAATTGGGATTTTAAAACAGTTTGACCCCCGTCTCTCAGTTTTCCCAGCCACCCATGAACTCATCGCTTACACTCTCCATGATCCCCAGACTGATCACACCTGATCTGAGGTGTGTAAAGCTCACCTGTTTTCTCCTGCCCTCTGCTGGACTCATCGGCAGCCCCGTCTTAGCGTTCCAGAAATTGACTGAGTTCTCTGGACTTTGACTGGTCCATTCTAGCAAGTGAATACTCTCTGATCTAAGTGGTTTATTTATTTTACTTTATTTTTTGCAGCTACTACAAATGTGTCCTCCAGTGTTTCCATTCATGACAACCATCTGCTCCTTAGCGTGAAGCTTGTTTCTCATCTACTCACATGAAAAGATGCTTCCACCTGAGCCGTGGCTCTCTGCAGCTCCTCTCTGGAGGAGCTGGCAGTCGAGCATGTCTTGATACGTTTGCAGTTGTGGCATCCACTGTTTTGATGTGTTGAAGAAAATATTACGTAACCTAACCCTGCTTTGACCTCTCTGCTGCCGTCCTTGAGCTTCATTAATCCCAGTGAAACTCCCAATAAAGCACATCGAAGTATAAGTCAGAAAAAGCACAAGGGTTGCGAAAACCTTTAAAAGTCGATTGGGCCACACATGTTGACAGCTTGGTTTCATCAGCGGGCCTCTTTGCTTGGCATTCAGACAAATGTTAATTGTCAAGTGAATTCATCTTCCCTTCAGGCTGCAGCAGGACGATGAACCTGCTGAACAAGTACGCTGGAGGTGTTTAGATGTAGCTCTGTTGATGTCAGAAGCAAGTAAAAGTGAAATCTTTTCTTGGAAAACACACATGTAGCACTAACATAAAGGTTTTCCATGGGTTTTTTTTTTTTATATTTTCATTCTCAAGAGAACAAAAGGTTTAGTGATGTGCTTTTCGAGCGACGCAGAAAGGAAACGGAGAGCAGAGGAAACTTAAACATTTTTGACTGTTTAAGCTGCTCGACCTGTTTGCTGTTCTCAGAAATCGGCCCGGCTCGTCAGGAACTCTTCCACATTCCTTCAGGAGCCTCGGTCGTCTGACATTCCTGTCTTCCTGGGGACAATTAAAGAGACCAAGGAAGTTTAGGCGCAGAAGGTGTCGGTGCATTTGTGAGGTGAGTTTGAGCAAGAAAGAAAGAGATTATTTTTATATCTGTAAATAGGGAAGCTAGGGAGGAATTTTCTATGTGTTGTGTAAACAGATTTCTCCTTCTTTATCTGGTATTTAACTAGAATTTATCTGTGTGTAAATGTAGAAATAAGGAAGCCAGGCTAAAGTTTTACTTTGATTAAGCCTTCAACAAAAGCATTTATGTAACATTATGAGTGCCTGAACGTGTTTTTAAATATGATTCTACCAGCAGTACCTTTGGGGTTTTTAATGATAGAAAATGAGTTTATGTAATTCATGTTGATTAATGAATTTACAGTATCAGTTCAGCATTTTGTAATTGACTGAAGTAAAACTCAGTTCATTTAAGTTTAATGCCAGGGAGGGTTTGAGTTGACAGAGGCGTCTAAAAACACATACATGTCGTCACAATGTCTAGCTGCAACATTTTGGCAAGCAAATGTGAAAATCATTGCCGTATTGGTTATTTGACCTTCATGAGAAGAGCTGTGTACATTTTTCTAACTCTCCCAGAGGTTTTCTGTATGGAATAAGTGAAACTAGCTGAGTCAAGCAGAAGAAATGGCAGAGAAGAGAAAAGCTTCTCAGATCTGCTGGCTGCTCCTGGTGGCGCTTCAAATCACTGCACCTTCTGCAGGTAAATAACAACACGGACGTCACAGAAGCATTAGCAGCTGCCTGAACTGAATGCTTTGCATTGTGTGTGTTGAATCTGAGGCAAAAGTGTTATCACCGCAGCAGATGTAAAGAGGTGACCTGACTTTTTTCAGTCTAAAGACTCGCGGTGTCAATCATTCACAGAGATCCTTCATTATTGAAAATAAAGTTAGCAATATGTTAGATTTAGTGAATAAAGAGCCAACTAGACTGTAAATCAGAGATTATTATTATTATGACAACATATTTTACACAATGAAGCCAAAAATTATTCTTATGCCTTAAATTATTATTATTATTATTATTATTATTATTATTATTATTATTATTATTATTATTATTATTATTATTATTATTATTATTATGTTACCAACATGTTTCATAGGACTGGAACTAAATGTTATATTTTTAATTCAGCTAGTCAGAGTCCCAGCATAAATATGAAGACCTCAAAAAACCTGAAGCTCTTCAACTCCTTTTGAAAACAGGCAAAATAAATAAAAATAAATAAATTGTTTGGTCAATACAGGTTTTTATTGTCAAATTGACAATCCCCCCCCCCCACACACACACACACTAACTGTTAAGATGGATATCAATCTTCTAAATGTCATTCTTTAAAATAAAATGTAAATTATTTTGCTTTTTCCAACCCAATCCTCATTTTGCTTTTCATTTTTCTCTCGTTTCTCCTTAAAAACAAACTTCTAGTTTAAACAAAAATTCAATTCAAAAGCAAATCTGCAGTTATATTTCAGCTGTATCAGCATGTCTTTAAAGAAATAGAAAAAAAAACCCTTTCACCTTATTTTGATGTGCGTATTTTGTTTTTAATCTTCACCTGCCTCAGCACAAGACGCCACGACCTCCTCGGCTGACTCTACCGACACCTCAGCTCCGAAAAACATCTCTGGCTATTGGACTCTTCCGATTGACGTCAAAGTGGCCGTGGGCGAGCCTGCAGAGTTCAGGTGTGGAGTGCCTGAAGCCTCCAAAAGCTTCACGTTCACCTTTTACAGCAGCCGTGGAAACTACACCCTCACCTGCCCCAACGGCAAGGTGGAGGACGAACCCCAGGTGAGACGGTCACGACGTTGAAGCTGTTAGTTTACCTCATACAGTCATGTTAATCTCCTCAAATTCGAGCTTTCTCTTCTGCGTCTGTGTGTCGCCTCAGGCTCTGTACGGGCATTGTGAAGTGAAGGGTGGTGAACTGGTGGCGATTTGGACCCTCAAAGGAACCTCCTACTCTGACAACGACACGCTGGTCGTTTGTCATCGGTCAAACGGTCCAGAAGACTGTTCTGCTGTCCTGCATGTCTATGGTGAAATCAGGAAACATTGTGTAAATTACACGTTGCATATGCGATGTGATCGGTCGAAATCGTTCTGCTTAAATTTCTTCACACCTGCCTGCAGATAACGGGGCCAGCTATGCTGTCCTCATTGGATGTGTGATCGGAGGATTCTTTGGGGTCCTTGTGGTTTTCGGCCTCATTTTTCTCCTGATGCCAAAATCCATGACGATTCAGAACTGCCTCGGTAAGCAGTGACTTAATGTTTATGTAGAAAATGTAGACACACAACAACCGAAAAAAAAAGAGCAAGCTGACAAAATCTTACGAACTGATGCAATATGCAAAATTGTTGTTTTTAGATGAAGATGACACCAACGATGACCTGGACTCGATCGTAAAAGAGTGAACCAAGAGAAAGAGTTGAAACAAAGCTCCATTCGTCAGCCAGTTTTTAATTCTAATTCCAGTTGAACCATGTTTTACAGATGATACTGGCTTTTCTCTGCCTGCTGCACATCTTCCTTCTACATTCAGTCATTGGATGGTGGCCATCATTGCCTAAATATTTAACAATTATAATGATATATAATACTGCTGAGCGTTGAGTCACTTACATGCAGTACCAGAACCATTCCACTTGAGGGCAGCACTTTTATGAACACAGTCTCGCATCAACAGAACGTAAACCACAAAATGCACAAGAAACACACGCTGCTTTTCTGCACTAATATTGGGATGTGAATAGTGATTAGTATATTTTTAATTTGGTTTATGTGCACAGCATCAACTAAGTCACGAGTATCTGAACTAATTTGCCTCCCCCCGCCCCCACTTTTCAGTATGAGTTTGGAGTTTATTTTAAAATAGTTCATAAGCGAACACATCCGTTTGATATGATCAAGTCGGCAGGCGTGTAGAAATGTACAAACTAAAGTGATCTGTTGCATTTATGGTCAACGCCTATTTACTGTCAAGCCTTATCTCAGTGTCTTTGTTTAGGACACATTAGCAAGACAGAGGATACTTGTACAATTCTTCAAACTAAGCTGGCCTCTCCACCACCTCAGTCACCGATGACTAACTCAGATCTGCATTTTTTACTGTTTTGTTACTTATTTAACTTTCATTTTAAATCTATAATTTTAGATTTTATCCAGTGATTAAATTATCTTCTCATTGTTACTGTTGCTCCTGTCAACTCGCTCTTTTGTGCTTTAGGTGGCTTCTGTAACAAAAATAAAAGTGTTTACTGTCAATAATACCACTCAGCTTTTTGTCAAACCTTAAATTGTTGGGTAATGCAGCAAACTGTGAAATCTGAAATATCACAAATTAATGTTGTTAAAGACAGCGCTAAAAAACAACAACTAAAAAACAAACTAATAGCTCATCAGTAACAAAGTGAATGATGTTTAATATGTGAAATCTGAACTCTGCTGCTGTAATATTTAATAATTACATAAAAAGGCACACTGAAAACTCTGTTAATGAATGTAGCAGATTGTAAACGTGAAGGGAACAGAAGAGTGTTTATTGCCCCATAGTGGTGACAGGTGGAGATGTTTATATATATGAGACTCAGCAGGGAGAGTTATTATTCACAGATGGATATAATCTTGCTGCGACAGACTGGCGACCTGCCCAGGGTGAACCCGCCTCTTGCCCGGAACGTTAGCTGGGGATTGGCACCAGCAACCCTCCAGACCCCATTAGGGACGAAGGGTGGATAGAAAATGGATGGATGGATGGATGGACATAATCTTGAAGTTTTCAGCCTACTACAATTTTTCCACAAGCACAAAGACTTGTCTCACATATCCAAAAAGAATTGAATGTTCCACAAGATCTTTGAGGAAATATTCTATGAAGTGCTGAGACAAAAGCAAAACTTTTAGGAACAGGTGTGTGAAAAATCTAATACAGCACTTAGGAAAAGAATATCATATTGACAGCTATGCAGGGTGGTGGTAGCGTGGAGGCCTGGGCCTGTGTTTCCTCTTGCGGACTTAAACAACATGTAAATGATAGTAGCATTAATTTAACTCTCAATTCCTGAAGGATATAAACCAACTATTAGTTTGTGTTCTTTAGTTTCAGCCTACTTGGGTTATTTAGTAAAAAAAATAATCCAAACCTTAAACAATCTCTTAAATATGGTTTAATGAATAGTCTCACTTCAAATGATCCCAAATGTTTGATGGAAGTTGCTGCTGCCAAGGTTATTAGGTTAAGGGTGCAATTACTTTTTCACTCAGGTCCAGGTTGGTTCAGATTAAAGAAATCATCATTTGAAAACTGCATCTTGTATTTCCTCGGCTCATCTTTGAATTGAAATTTGCTTGCAGAGACAGAAAGCAAAAGCAACAGGCATGGGGGGCAAAAACGTTCTCAGAGTACCGTACCGTGAGATCTGAAGTGGAAAAGACACACACACACAAACGCACACACACCCACACACACACACACACACACACACACACAAGAGAGAGTCAGCGGGAGAGATTTCTCCCTGGCCTTTTAGCTGATACAGCAGAGTTGGTGTGGAGCAATGTGTTGATTCAGCTGCTCATCACCTCCTTGGTTCACTGTGTGCTGGATTCTGTTCCTCAAATCCGATTCTGGTAAAGTCAGAACCACCGAATGGGAAGTCTGTAGTTGTTCCAGGACACGACAAAATAAAGGCATGTGTGTGGGAGTAAGAGAGGTCATGCTAGCTGCTGGGCTGCTCAATTTGACTGTGAAATAAAAACAGCAACAAAAGAAGCAAGTCTTTTAAGTCTGCCTAAAAGTAGTACAATACATTAATTTAAAAATGAAAGGGAATGGATGAATTCCTGCACATCTGAATGGGACAATAATATGAATTCAAGTCAAAATGTAGCTGATGTTTTTCAATAAATAAGTATGTAAACATATTAATGCAGACAGGGGTAATGTTTGTGGCCATTTATGCTACCAACACCTCTTCCTTTCAAGGTTAATTTCTGTGACTTTTCATCAAAACCTAACAAAGATCTTCTGCTGATTGACTCACTACAATGTGACTTAACCTGTGCTTAGTCCTTTACTAGTGCTGTTTATGGATAAACACACTTCAATACCACCATCTCAGAGGTGTGTGTCTGGCCATGCGTGTAAGATAACCTTCACTGTTTCCTGTGCGTTCATGCTGTGACCTTTCGCTGACAATAAATGACTTTGGGGACATCATGTTTACCAAATATCAGGAAACAACGGTCAAAATACTCCAGAGGAAAGTCAAAAACAAACTGAGAAAGGTCAGAGGTGGAGCTGTTAATTAGTTTTTGCACCTTTTAGTATAACTGTGACCTTCTACTGACCTCTGTATTTGTCTTGATCGTCGTTTTAGGTTGCATAATGACGGCAAAACAGAGCTCTGCACGGTTCAGAATATTTTTTAACCTCAAGATATATTTTAATGATTAAATGTAAAGGAAACATATGTTGATTGTAGCTTTAGTGTGTCTATAGTAATAATAACCTTTGATAATACTGTCACCAAAATAAGCGTTCCTATCGACAGGAGCATCAGCTATTCATGAAATATACTAATCAATGTTCCAGTCATTATTAACTCTAAATAAATTAGTCTTGACTTTAAAGAAACTCAGCCTTTCTGTTTGACTTTTAACAGCAGTATTCCTGCAACGAGTATCTTCTGTATATTAAAGCAATGATCGTGTAATTTTATCTTTGGCATGAGCGATGTCTTAGAGCACAGTGACCATTAGCTAATCTTATCAGCAGCAACACAGGAAACCAGCTAACAGTCAGATAAATGGCCGTAGACCACTCATGTTTTCCTTTTCTATCCCACAGAGGCGACACACACTGGACTCGATTTCAGTCTGAATATTCCAGCACTTAAAGTCTTAGATATTTGGTGGATAAGCCTGAAAATTGTTAACATTTGTGGAATAATACGATAACAAACAGCAGAGTGACCAAACAATGGTAATGTGACATAGACAGCTTAACTCTGGGTTTTTTCTACTTTCTTTGCTTCGACGTCATCAGGTACCAGCTGCTAAATCACTTACACACAAACCTTCAGGTATGTGTCTTTGTCTTCGCGTCTCCTTCAGATGCAGCTGTCACCTGTTAAGACGCTGCTTCTTTCTGCGTGACAGAGGCAGGTATAAATAGTCACGAGACTCAGACACTGTATATTTTTGCACTCTGTGGACACGAGCGTTGTGAGGAGAAACGCCTGAAAACCTAACAAACTGAGAACAAGCCGCTCCTCGCAGTGTTAAAGCCTAACGTGTCTCGGACAATTTTTGCAGGAAGAAAAAGCAAACGCTCTCTCCTGCTCAAGTAGTTAGAAGGAAAATGTCTGCCCCGCACCAGACCTGCAGAGTGAAAATGATTCCACAGGGAGAAGGGTGATACCTGGAAACCAAAACAAAAACAAAAGCACCTGTGGAGGAAGGGAAGAGAAAGAATGAGTGGAAAAATACACGGTACAACACAAACTCCTTCCCTTGTGTCTTTGTGTTGCTTCTGCATGAAACAATCTCACTGAAGATGAAAGCTTTAGGACAAAACACAAGAATATGACTGTAAATTGTATCCTTATTGTGATGACTCAATTGTGGTGAACCAAATACCGACAGACAGTTTATGGAGTTTCATGTCTTAAAAGGAAAAATGGTTTGGTGATGAAGATGTAGTGAGTTTCACGAACAGGAGAAATTTGTCTATATTTTTCTGTGGCGATGTACTCAGCAGCTGAGACAGGATGAAATTAGGATCACTCCCCGGACAGGTCAGGTGACTTCATCATCTGAATATGTATTATAGAGACAAAGATCAGCTGAACTGGACAGCAAAAAGATAACATTCAAGGATTTGCCAAATATTTACACATCCTGGGCTTTATATTTGTGGACAAATTTATTTCAGAAGCATATGTTTGAAGTAAATAAATAAATGAGATTTCAGGCTGTAGTAGAAAATAAGACAAGAACAGAGATGACCTGTCGGTTTTACGCTTCAGGTTGGCGTGAGTTAAAGGATTTGCAGCTGACAGTGTGTGAAGTAGCGCCTCTAGATCACCAACACATCCACTTCGTTGTGTTATTTTTCCTTAAAACCTTTCGATGTTGAAGTCTATTTAGAGTCTCATGTACTGTATGTCAACTTAATTACTGAATGTCAATTAGGCTGGATGTCAAAGTTACTTGAAATCTGTCAAAAAATAAATGGCTTAAGCCTTTCTTTCTCTGAAGGAATATTTATATTTATATTATTTTTAAACACAAAAGTTGTTAAATTGTTCATCAAAGTTTCTTTTACTGTAAATGACCTTGATATTATATTTTTTCCCACCAGCAAGTTCACAATTTTTATTTATTTTTTCTTCTTCACCTTTTTCATGCTAATTGATCCCCCACTGATCGGTGCTCCATGATCTGTCTGAGTCGTATTTATTTTGAAGCGGTCAAATAACTAATAAATTTGATCAGAAAATAGGTCCGACTCTCCTCCAAGCATTTGCCATGCTGAATTGAGTGAGTCTTTATCAGCGCAGACAGTGCATCAGCATGAGATTATTATTTTGTAATTTATGCTTGATTTACACAATATTTAAGTACATATAGTTCGAAATTGGGTTTATATGGCTTACTAGTTCCAATCAAACGTTATCAGATGTACCAGTCAAAAGCCCTCTGGTAACTTGGGAGGAAAACTATTTGTTGAGCACAAACACGGCAAGAAGAAAGCAGCTGTTGAAAGAAAGTCAGGAGAATTGCTGTTTGAAGTTTGCAAAGCAAGTTTGGGGAACGTAGCAAACACATGGAAGATGGTGTTCTGGTCTGATGAGGAAAAAATTGACCAACTTTGAGTGTATGTGTGGTGACAAATACCAGTGCACAGCAAAGTATAGCCATATTAAATAAATTTTAACATGCGTTCCTATGGGGCGACATGACAAAAAGGTGAAGGTTCTTGTAGAACAACAACCCTAATGATAAAGTCTGAGTCATCCAAATCCCAATCCAATTAAAAATCTGTTGCAGGACCTTTATATTGATGTTCGCAGATGCTCTCCATCCAATCTGACTGAGCTTGAGCTATTTTGGAATAGTTGTCTTGCATGTGAAAGCTAGCAGGTCTGCCCTAAATGACTTGTAGCTCTAGTGAAAGGTCCTCACAAGGCATTGATTCAGGAGGCTCTGTTTGGCACATTTTACAAATATTCTCTAGAATATTCTCACCTCCCATCTGCACTACTTTATGTATTTCTATCACATACAAAACATGTTAAAAAACATCGAGTTTGTTACAAGAACTTTTTTTTTCAATGGCCTGCAGTCTATCAGGTGTTAGTAAAATTACATTTTCTCAAGCCTAGCTTTCTGCTCCGTACTCACACTTGCTGATGTTTGTGGAATAGCACTGCACCTGGCCTTTGATGCATACCCTACACATATCAGGCCAGGAGTCATGTCCCGCTCACAATGTGGTTGTGCTCATCCAAATGTTTCTACCCCAAACAAAGAGGAGGAGCTGAGAGTACTTATTCAGGTAAAAACAAAAGACACTTTTAACCTTGCACAGTCTTCACAAACGCTCCTCTGCTCCTGAATCGTCACCTCAGGTAAGCCCAGGTAGGGTGGGGTGAATTCGAAGCTAAACATGGAAGGTCATGCTTCTTTTTTTTAGCACAGAATGAGTATTTTTGGTCTTTTATCCTTGCTTGATCACAAGTGGTATTTTTTTTGTGTCCGTGTGATAGACCGTGTCAGTTTGTGAGTACGGATGATAGTCAAGTGCTTCAATGTAGTTGTAAAGTTTCCTTCCTGAGTTACAAAGACAGATGTATACTCTTGTATGTATTTATTTTCCAAGCATGTACATTTAATCGACGTTTGGGCAGATTTCTGCTAGTTTGAACTGGCAAAGTCCGCTGCTGCTTTAGGTCGCATGATAAACGTTTTCATGCTGTGCGAGGCGTTTTTTTCTTTTACACATTGCATCTAGGAGGCAAAAGTCTTTGTCAACCTTGACTTGTCAAGTGCAACCTGACACTGACATTGAAAAGTCACCTGACGAAGGTCCTAATGGAAGTGAGGACAATAGAGCCACAAAAAGCCTCTGCTTTATCCTGGCGCCCATTAGATGCCCAGCAGGGAGGAGGTTGATGCAAACTCTCTTTTTTTAGCTAACGAGGGTGCAGAGAGAAAAAAATGTGTTGAGGTTTCAATGAATCTTCCCATCAAGCAAAAAGAAAAGCATTTTATGAATTCACTTTTGCGTCTCCCGGTCAGAGTAACAAACAGGGTCCTTTAAATCCCAGACGATAAATGCACTTTAGGCAGAGGGAAGATAGAAGAAACAGAAACCAGAACACATTTGATTTCCCACTAGCCCAAGGTCAACACCAAGTGAGAAGAGAGACTTGCTGCAGGCGGGAACAGGTTGGCCATCTGGGCGCCAACCCACATAGATGGTGTCCAGGTGGTTATTCATCTGAAAGTCTATTTAAATCTTTCAACAAAACTAATGCATAGTGTTTTACTTCATAATGTTAGCACCCACCTTTGCTTTTTGTCGTGCAACAGACGTGATAATTAGCATCAAATGCAAAATAAACTGACAGAAAGCGTATTATTAAGCCCAAGGGAACCCTAAAAGTTAACTTGTACTACGTCCTGTATGTATGCTGGACAGCTTCAATCACCGCAAAGCAAATTTACCAGTAAGTATTGATCAAAATCAAAGTGTTAATTACCGAAAATCACCTTGGTTCATTGGCAAGTTCAAAAAACATATTACAATACTTGTGTAGTCAATGTTTTCTTTCATTATAGCTACCAACCTGACTGATGTTTATAAAATATCAGCCTAATGAGAAGTAATTTTCTGAAATAAAGGCATATTTCCCATGTGAAGTTCAAAATCAGATAAAGATCATGAGAGGCTGAACAAAATCTGTTCTGTACATCACATGACTGCCTTGGCTGGATGCTAAAACACTTTCCCCAGTCAAGTGCGAGCCGTAGGAACGTTTTCTATAGACATGCTGGGTTTCGACCCATAACAAAAAGCGATCCGCTGTTTACTCTACAAATACGCAGAACGCAGCCCTGCTGATGAGGCACTGACCTCTCTCAGCACAAGGACGGTCTTCCCGAGGAAAGGGCAAAGTACACGGTGTTGCTGGACTGCATGAGTCTGAGAGAGCGAGCAAAAAAGAAGTGAGGAGAAAAATGTCTCACGATGCTGGTGTGTCTCTCTGTGTGTGTGTCTCTTTCCAGCTGACTGTCTGTTGTGTTCAGGATGGGACGTCTCAGTCTGGTCACTTTGCTAGCAGGTAACCTAAACAAGCACATGTCATAGGAGAATGTGGTAAAATGTATTTACAGCAGGAAAAACACTTTCCTGTGTGTTATTATTACAACAGATGGATGAAATGACTAATTTTCAATCATTGAAAGTTTTTTTTTTTTAAAACGTGCCATTTGTTTTGTTGTTTTTTTTAACTTGTTTTGTTTTTTTCAGTGCTGTTCTCCATTTTTATGGAAACTGAAGCAAGTAAGACAATAACCTTTCTTTATTTCCCCCCATTATCTTTAGTTGATCTGGGAATAAACCAGTTCAAACGAGACTTCAGACTCACATTAGATTTGTAACCTGGAGTGAAAACAGATATGATGAAATGGTTTCTATTTGTAATGTAGAAGCAGCATCACTAACAACGTAACATTTATAACAATCTTATTGCTCAATTTGAACTATTGTTATTTTTTTATTTACTTTGGTGGGAGCCACTTTAAACTAGAGTTTGTTGTGCAGAATATGGTATCTGTTTTGTTCTTCGTAGAGTAACACGATGGTGGGGTTTTATTAACAGATTAGTTAGTCAGGTTGTTTGTTTAACCGGCATGCCAAAGCTTTCAATCCTAAAAGAGAGACTCCTCAATATTAAAGTGCGAGCAGCTTTTTTCCTATTCTCAACTTTTTGCATTTACGACTACTATAAATAACTCCAAACAGCTTAATTTGCCTTTTCTTTAAAGCATGAAAAAATGCAGAGTTGTACTTAATAACTGTAACTAAACGTTTCTTTCTTTTCCATGTATCTCACTGCTGTTGTCTTCAGATCCATTCGTTTACAGTAAGCATGAACCCTCTTTTTTTCCCTACACGCTGAAATATGAAACACAGTTTCACATGATTAAATATTTGATTACAAGTCCATTTGCGCACTGCAAATTACTGATTGCAAAAATACAGAAAAGTGAAACTTATTCAGAGCTTTGCCTCAAAATACGACATTCAACAAAATGTCCAACTCTGACACTGGATGTGTGTGCTTCGTTATCTGACAGACTACGAAAGGCTAAGAATAGGAGGCCTTGTCTTTACCTGCTTGCTGATAGTTGGAGCAATCGCCCTTTTAGTCGGTAAGTACTCCAAAAACAATAAAAAATATATACATACATTTTCAACTATTCCTTTCGATCCAAACTGTGCAAATATCTGCAAATCATTTAAAAAACAACTTTTCTGTCCTAGCCAAAGACTGCAGCAGGAAACTCAGGTGAGATATTTCTACGAGTCGTGAGTCTGTCTGAAATTAAATTTGCTGTCCTCGCTGGCTCTTTCTTTGCAAGCTGCCAGGTTAACTGCTGCCAATCCCTTCTTCCTCTTCCTCTTTATCCAGTCATAAAAGGGATAATGACAATGACATCTGATCTTGCTCCCGACAAACCGGTTCGGAAAGAGGAGCTGGGAGGCGGCTGGCTGGTGGAGAGACAATGGTGGGAAGAACGTCAGCTCAGAAGATCAGGCATAACCTGCACAGACATAAAAGAAAATAATAATAACAGCAACCAGAAACCCCAAATTTATACTTTTGAAACAACAGCCTTATATCATGGTTTAAACTTGTTGAATCTAAATATCCTGTGTGACATTTCCCCCCTAACACGAGACTTTATTTTGTCCAGATCTGTCCTTAAATGTCTATTTAATAACTATTTCCACTGTCTGTAAATATAGATTGATTAGACAGCATTATTTTTTCCCCTTGCAAAGCCATTACTACAATGTCGCACTCAAATTATTCAGGCTAATTATAAGCCTTTTGAAACAGTGTCACTTGCAATCGGTGATATGTGATCAGCTATAGATACATTTAGTTGTGTTTGTCCAAGTATTTAAAGAATTTGGGAAATAAATGTCACCGACCTAAATGCATGTACAAATTCTAATAAACATCTCTGTTGTAAAAGTTAACAGATGTGTCAGTGTGTGTGGTTTTTTTTCAGAGGCTTGTTCAATGCAGATCTGATCGTTACTTCTTTATTTTTTAAGCAATTAAACGGGAAAAGCAAAACCCTGCTCAACTTAGCGCTTCTTATATCCGACGTTTTCCTCTGGGCTGACTCTGGGTCAGCTTCCCCCACCCACTCGTGTCCGCTCGCTCGTTCTGAAGTCAGCGGAAACCGACCCGGGACCAGAATCTCTTTAACAAAGCTGTAGCTTTGAGCACGGCTCCCCCTCCGTCTCCTCCCTTTCTTTTCTTTTTTTTTTTTTTTAAATGAAAAGCCAACCTGTTGAGTGTCAGAGGGACGTGTTGAAGGCTGGGTGTGGGCAGGCACACTGGAGAGAGGACGCTGCTTCAGAGAGTCACGCAAAGATATCCGCTCGCTTTCTGCTGCTGAATTTCTCGAGTTTCTGGGTAAGTTTTTCACCAAAAATGACCTTTTAGTCTGAAATGTTCTCTTTACGTTCTCCGCGTTGTTTATTTCCTCTGACAGATGGACAGTTTACTCCATCTTTGGGAAACTTGAAACGAGAAAAGGCGTGTTACGACTTTTTTTCCTTTTTAGATAAGTTGCGTGCGCGAAAATTTCTCCCAAAAACTTGATGAAACACAAAAAAAATCACATGAAATAATTTTGATCGGTTGTTTAAACAGCAACAAAGACTCAAGGAAAAACATTTACCGCCACATTTCCTGATACAGTTTAGTAATTAGACTAATGATTAAAAGTGAAATCTAGTCTAAAGCAATTTATACCTTCAGTCCTGTTTACAGTTTCTATCGAGGCCACCAGTACAAGTGATCGCACGCGCGTTCTTACCTACGCGCGTGAGCAGAGGCGGTCCATGTATGAATAGGGACCGGGTGACCCCTTCTCCTTCTTTAATGGTGCCTTTTGTTGCTCTGTTTTCACTAATAGAGTAAAAGACTCTGAAATTCAAACCTTGTGAGGAATCTATGATTTGTGTAGGATAATACATCTATTCTAGGTTTATATTTTCTATATTTCGCAGTTTACATAGTTGTCGATGAAAATGAGTTTGAAGAGCATAAACGTCTGCATTCATTTAAAGACAAAGATTCAGGAGTATTCAATTTTTGTCAAATTTACAAGGACATGAACGTAGCCAGAGGTTGGTTTTGATTACCACCTAAGACAGGATGGACAGCTCAAGATAACAAGTCATAAATCACCTTTAATTGGATCCAAACCTTTTTGCCTTCACCACATTTTCTCTCCAGTTTTATTTTCTCTCCATATTCATTCACACTTTGCAGTTGCTGAACACAGTAGAAACAAAAGCCTTTAAATCAAGAATTTGATTACAAACACAAACAAAGAGGGAAAATGATTGGGACATTTTGTTATCTTGACCATGTAGGAAGTTACAACAAAAGGGTAAAACAAATAATTAAAAAGTGACCTTATCATGTTTTTCCTGTAAGTGACAAACTACACTGTATATATCGTTAGTTTGATTTCACAAAAAAGTCTACCTGGAAGTGCTAAATGTTCTCTTAGTTCAATCCAAATATATTAGCAGCTGTCTAAAACTAAAATAAACCTGATATAAAATGTGATTTCAAATGATTTGACCCATTTGGAAACGTTTTGTTCCTAAACCTGATGAAGCTCTCCTGGTAGCCACGCTGCAGCTTGGTTTCACAGGCGTGTAGTGGACTGTGGTGTGTTTGCGAGTGTGTGAGAGACAGAAGGCCAGCTGATAAGAGCAATGGTGACTCGTGTTTGCCAAGTGTCACAAGGACAGCCTGGGAAAAGGACAAGGGGACAGAAACCGTTGGAGAAGCTGTAGTGACGGAGGAACTGTACATACCAGTTCCTCTGGCGAATGTTGGTGAAGGATTTAGATCAGGATGTCGTCTGCATATCGACACAGTCCTTCTGCATCAGTGGAAGTCAGAGGGAAATTAGTGTTGCTTGAAGTTGTCAGTTCCTATCTGTGAGCCATCATTGCAGCCACAAACTTTGCATTTGTAAAGAAAGAATAAAAAAAAAATCACAAAGCAAGTTAACAAATTTGAGCCAGAAATTAATTTCTTACTCCTAAACGTGCTTCAGAGCAAATTCTGCTTCTGGCTCTTTCCCAGCAGCTAACAGCAGGATGGAGTCTGGGATCCTGAACGAGGCGACAGAGTTATTTATTCTTTCACAGATGAGACAGACTTAGCTCTCCGTCTTCACCTCGCCTCTCGTGATCACAGAGAAAACAAGGGGAGAAACTGAGAGAAACACTTTGGCTTTGGAGGAGAGGAGCAGAGAGAGCTCAGAGGCGCCCGCTCCCCCCCTCACCTCTTCACACGTCACTTTGCGGGCAAATTTAGAAACCCTGACGAGGAGCCATTGATTTTATATCAGCATCATGGCCGTGACCTTCACCGCTTTCACCGTTTGACCTCAGAGCTGTAACATCTCTGCTCTGATGAACCACAGCGAATCCTTTCAAATTTAGCAGTCATAAACGTTCGCGGATAATGTTTTTAATTCTGTAACTGTTGATTCAGGTCTTAGACTGAGCATGTTTTTCAACTGAAGTCTGGTTGAATAAAATTATAGAAATGGACTCCATCCCTTCGTCTTGTGAGTGTGGCGGCAGAGCCAGGCACATGAAGTCTGTTGTTAGCGCTTGTGGTTTCCATGTGTGACTCATGTTTGGAGTATGCTGCACTCCCTCGTGCTTTCTGCCTATGTCCCTCCTCCTTTCCTCGGTTTCTCAACCTCACTCTCCCTTGTCTTCTTGCCTCTCTCCTTCCCTGAGGCCTAAATTCCTCTCTCCTACTTTCCTTCTCCTCTTCATGTCCTTTGAAATGTTTTGGCCTTTTCCTTTTCTTGTGTCACTTTATCCTTTAACGCACCACCTCCACTGAGTCTGGGCTCTTCCTTTCTGGCCTTTCTGTCTCTGTTACGTTTTCTTTTTATGTCAACCAATAAAATAAAAACAAATAAACAAGTCGCTCCATTTGTTGGAGCTCATCCTTGGTCAGTATTGATTATCTGGTATCTAGCGGACGCATTTGAAAAGTCTCCAGACTTTAAGGTTGTCCGTTTTCGCTTTGAAATCCTTAATTCCTGACTCTTTTCTCTTTCCAACGACTAATGGGAATTTAATCTCCAAAGACATCGAACCGGACTCGGCCGTCGTCAGTGTGTTCAGGCTACAACAAAAACCTTCCTGTGCACATGTGCGCTCCCTGAGGATGTGTTGCACACTGGAATGCACTGATGCTAATTTAGGCATAAAAAAAAAAACACCCCCGAAAATAGACAGCTGCCTTTGTAGTGCAGGAACACAAACACGCGTGTCTGGGAGTTCAACACGTTGGAAAAGGACATACATGCTGTCGTATCCGCGTGTGACGGGAGACGCCAACAGGGAGGTTTTTACCGCTCTGAGTCAGTTTGCCATTTCAGCAATTCATGCTCCCATGTCGTACTGTCGCGTTGACTTTTTTTAATTTTTTTTTCATCTATTCCTACTCCCATTTCATAACCACTTCGGCCCCTGAGTCACAGCAGCTGTGGACACCCACAGTCTGTTCTGGCCAGGCTGTTTTACTGCTACACATTAGTGTGGGTGTGATCCAAGTGATCGGGTCTGTCGTCTCCAACTACAACCAACAGCAAGATCAATGTTCCACTGTTCTGTTCTGTGTCGTAATATTTAAAGTATTAGTTAATAACTTAATCCTGACTCTGCTGTTTGAAAAAAAAAAATCTAGAAACATTATACCTGCTGTGTTTTTATTTCCTGTTCTGAGATGGAAAATGCTGATCGACTTGAGACGTTGTGAAACGATTTAATCGCTTATTTTTGAGTTATTCAACCACCTACTGATGTAATTCATCAGCTGAATCAACTGTTTTCTAAACTAGTTTGCAATCATCTTACCCACAATGCATTTCATCCTTAACCTTTTTCATATCTTTGTTTAATATTGTCTACTTAAAGCAGTAGAGCTTCTTTAAATAGGACCACCTATGACCAGCGACGGCAGTGAAGATGATCTCGTTAAATGTAACAACACGATCAACTGCAGCCTCAGGAGAAACAACAGCTTTATATAAGTAGACCATGCAAGTTTGTAAATCTTCCGCAAGTTCCTGCATGTATGGTCTTCTGGGGGCGAGACAGGCTTGTTTATTTCAGAGTAAACAGAGCAGTTTTTCTTGCGTATTCGCGACCGTATAGGTGAGTTATGCCTGGATGGTTTGTGCTGCGTCACTGATGTCAGAGAGGAGAAGAAGAGAGGCTGGACTGCAGAAACTGATTATGGGCTGAAGAGCAGAAACCCTAAGCCCTGCCTCTGGGACTTTGTAATGGATAAATGGGTTGAAAAGGCTGAAGAGAGGGAGGGAAAGGGAAAAAAGGCGAAAGTGCAGGGATGTGGACAAGTGTTTTTTCGGAACAGGGTACAAGTAAAGTACAAGTTTAAACAGAGTGCAGAGCCAAAGGGAGGGAACAGAAGCTGATCCAACGAAGAAAAGCAGTGGGTTATAGTGGTTTTAAACAAACAGGCAATTCTTTCGGCTTTCAGATTTGGCGAAAATACAAGTAGTGAAAGAGATATGTGAAGCAGGAAAGAGAGGGACAGGAAATAAAGGGAAAAGTACCGCTGTGAGAGCTGAAAACAAAACCCAGTCAGAGTCTGGCTTAGTAGCATGACAAAGCCAGAACAGAACCGTCTTTATTACTGCAACAGGCACGGCTGGAGTCGTCGCTGCGCAGGGGGAATTCAGGCCCTGGGAGTAAAACAAACCTCCCCATCAGCTGTGATTTCACAAGATTCATTATAAAGTCGCAAGGAGGACAAAACAAGATTGGAAGCTAATGATGCTTTTTAGAGGATTCAGCATTCAGACAGCGGAGCATAGATCTGTCAGGGGGCTTTGGTGGGAGAATTTGTCATATTTCCCACTAGGAAGAATCGGTAAGATGTGTGAGACATGAAAGGCTGAAAAAATAATAATACCCCTGCAAGATGAATCCCTGAGAGATTGATGTTATCCCAATGGGAAAGTCAGCTTATCTTTTCACAAGCGTTGCTCTTGTTTTCCTTCAAACGCTCCAGATGATGTGACTCGCCGTCTGGAACAGTCTAAGATGTTCATCTGGCAGTTTTCGCTTAAGCACCTTTCTGTGACAACACGGCTCTTTTCTTTTCAAACAGCTGCTTCATGACGCGTTCTGACGGCACCCTGCTTTCCCACCAAGTTGCTGGACTTTTCTCTTTGCTTGAGCACAAAGCCTCCAGCACTTTCCTCCCATGCTCCACCTTATACAAACATTTGCTGTAGAATATGGTCGTGCTGGTGGAGGTGAGGAGGGAGCTGCTCCTCAGGCTCTTCATCGCTCTCCGTCTTCCATCTCTTGCACGTCTCTCCCTGCTCTGTCTTCCTCTGCTGGTCGCCGGCCAGCTTCCCATCCTCTGCATTCCCCCGGCGTCGCCTGGGGTTGCTGTGGGGAGGCACCAGGAGAGAGGCGCTCATCCTGTTGTTTTCTTTCTCTCCTCCCCGTTGCCAAACTCCAACCAGCAGCCAAGCGGGAAGAGATACTGCTTTTATAACATCCTTTATTCTGATCATGCTCAGCTTTGGTTTGCTTTACACCTACAAACCTTGACATTTAGCTAAAGCAGTGAGACAGTAGCTGTCTTGGGGATTGTTGGGTTGGTTCTATAGAGCAGACTTTCTGCCGCTGCAAGTGTTGCATTTTCGCAGACCTCTCTCACGTGTGACTGTGTGTGTGAATCTGCTCCCGCTCTAGTCTGCTCTTCCCTGCGATGCACCCAACGCGGAAAAGTGCAGTAAGTGGAAAATCACTGTAGACTTAGGTGTGTCACACGGTGCGTCTGGCGGTGCTGCCCCGACGCGGCAACCATCACAGCCACAAACAACATGGGAGCTGATCTGCTCGGATGACGCTTGGAATCTAAATGAAGCGCCAGGAGATTAGTTGATAAAGGAAGATTTAAAATGCCCTGCAAAAATGTTCATACCCCTTGTTTGTTGTTTTTTTTTTAACCAGTTTTTTTTTTTTTTTTTTTACATGGTTTTCAAAGTTTCTGTAGATATAAAATCTGTAAGGATTGCTGCGCATTATGTTTAACCCATTTTCAACCCCATAACCCTAAATAAAATGATGACACCGCTTTCCATAAGCTAACAAGAGTTCATTTGAAGATAGATTAAGCTAAATGTAGGTCAATCCTGGAGAAAAACCTGATGGAGCATTCAAAAGATTTGACACCGAGGTGGAAGTTCAGCATCTCGCAGGGCAGTAACCATCTATCAAAACATATCTCTGTGTCTTAACGGCCCATTGACGTTCAGGCTTAGAAAGTAGCGAAATGAAAACTAGCTCAAGGCGTATAAGTAGTTCTCTGAGGCATTTTATTCCTGTTAGCTGGGCCGGATTTTAGCAGGGGCTTACCGGGGCTGCAGCCCGGGGCCCCGGCATTTCGGGGGCCCCGAAGGATGTTTTATATTTTTGTGAATGGATAGTGTCAGAATTTAATCAATGACTACCATGATTTTGACAGCACCGATGAAAAATGTTCCAATTTGTTCTGGCAAACGTCCATCTTGAATGCTTGCTTGTTATTGGTCCACTTTTGACGCATCTTACGCATTGGGGAGGAGGAGCGTCAAGGGAATATTATTTTACAATGGCGGACAACAGGAAATATGACAGCGGAGCGCAGAAAAGAAGGAAGAGAAAAGAAAAAGAGCATCGCGCCAAAGAGGCGACAAACAAAATGCCTAAATTGACAGGCTTTTTTAAACCTGTTAGCGGAGATGGAGCAGAAACATTATTATCCCCGCTCCTCAAACCCTTAGCTATGCTAACACCGGCACTAAGATCCCGCCAGAACCTATAACCGTGACTGAGTCGGTGGCTGGACTGGCGTCTGTGGAGTCAGAGTTGGTGGAAGCGGGATCTTCTTCCGCAGATGGAAAGACGACTGTGGATCCGTACAGTACCGATCCGGCGCATTGGGGGGAAATTGACGAGTCCGTGCGAGCTTACTGGGCAGAGCGAGGACCGGAGAGCTGTCAAAATATGAATGTTGGCTTTCAAGCATCAGAACGGGTGTACAAGCATCAAAAGCGTCACTTCTCCAAATCTCACTTTAAACGCAAGATGTTAAATGGTGAGTACGTCGAAAGACCGTGGCTGCTCTACTTTCCATCCACCGGAGCTGCATTTTGTTTTGCATGCCGCATTTTCAGCAATGCTAATACTCAGTCAAACTTTGAAACTGGTTTCAGTGACTGGAAGCACGCAACTGAACGCAAATGCCTAAACTTTAAAAAATCCTTCAGAGGGCAGCACTTTGGACTTACCTGGGTCAGGATATTTTCTGAAAACTACAGTATGCCTGATCTCTTTTTTCCAGAAGATATTGTTTATATCCATGTTCTGTCTGACTGGCAGAGAAGCACTTTTTTGACATTTATTTCCTCCACTATTTACCAAGAACTTTAAAACCAATGAAAAAGTTTGAGTTTTGATATATTCCACTTGTACTTATATGGACTTGTAAATGCTGGGGATATTTGTATAAATATTGTTTTACTCGCTTTGCTTTGTAAAAGTAGATTTGAGCATTGCATTTCATGCACTCAATCTGTTTTATAGTTTGTGTTGAAGTCCAGGCAACAATAACTATTCAGTGATTTTATTTTGTGATGCAAGCATCATATTCTAGTTTCAACCCCAACATGTGGTTTAGTCTTTCTAGAAAAGAGTTCAGAGTTGTTTGTAGTTTGTGACAACTGGCTTATTAAAGTTGTAAGTTGTCAAAACTTACTGTTCGGTCATTTTCTGTTCATCCTCTAAAACAAAACAAACACATACAAATATCTATCTATCTATCTATATATATATATATATATATATATATATATATATATAGACTCTAGCCCAGGGGCCCCCATCCTGACTCCAGCCCAGGGGCCCCCATCCTCCTAAATCCGGCCCTGCCTGTTAGAATGATTTATCAGCAACAGGAGCTAGATCTGAGAATATCTGCACAGACTAAGAGCTCTTTTAATAGAATATGAGCATTTTATGCTGATGCATTGCAGAAAACAGGATTAATACATCACTTCAGAGCAAGAAAAGCTTTCAAAGCCTGAGGGCTGGATAATAACATTCTGACAGACAGCTGCACTGAAGCAGGAGCAAAGAAGATTACAGTTCTGAAGCTTTAACATGGGAGCCTTGTAATGCAGTTACCACGAGATATTTAAGGCCTTCATCCCTTTGTGACCATGAAAATCACCCCACTTTTCAGCCCATGTGAAATAATTGGACGAATGTTTATTCCTCGGACGTCCGGGTCGCCTGCTGTTTCTGTCTCGTTCTGCTGCTCGGCCCACGGCACAGTGAAGAGTTTTTAACGTCACAAACGGCATTAGCATGACGTTTAAAATGTAAATATTTTAGCGGCTCTGCATTCGTGTGACTAAATGGTCTGTTTGGAGCAGCAGTTTCATGGGGACATGAGCTCCAAACTGATGTTCTGCCTAGATTCTCAAACAAATCGTCAGGCTTTTATTCATATTTGCCACCGGAGCCTGACAGAGATCAACAGTTTGTGTTGCGTCATAATTAACCTGCTGTACCGTTTGTCTTTTTCAGATCTAAACAGAATCAGGCCTGAAGATGTCAAAGATCCCCACTTTGGTGTTTGTGACCTGTGAGTAAAACAGAATATCTTGATTTCTGCTGTGAGTGGTTTAAACTGTCTTTGAAAAATAGACGTTTTTCTTAAAATGTATTTTTAAAGCATGAATAGTAACTCTTCACACACAGCGCCCTTCACACTTTGCAGCCCAGGTTGAACATGCATACTGAAAAACACAGAAACTTTTGTTGCCGTTTTCTGTTTGTGACTGCAGTGTAGGCAGTATGAACATCGAGGCACATCCAGTTTACTTAAGTGATGTGTTCTGTTGTCTTTCCCATTTTGAAGAGTAGCTAAGACAATTCTAATATTCATATTTATAGCTGGGGAGACGGGATATCATAGACTCGCGTATATAAAAGTTTCTTTAGCCTCTGACGAACTCAAAAGAAAGATTGACTTTGATTTACTTGATAGGATTTATAGGGAGGTTTTTGTTGAAAACATTAGGAATAATTAATAATGTGAATCTTTCTTCTCACTGAAAAAGTCAAATTAACGGTGGGATTTTTCTGATTTTTTTTTGTGTGATATTATGAAGCAGTAAAATGTGAATTTATTAGGGGTGCATCAATAAATTGGCCGTGATTTATTTTATTTTTTTTAGGAGATCGGTTTACATATGAAGCCAGTCTTATCAAGCAGTCTTATTTATCCCGGCAAAGGTCTAAAAATCATCCGCTGTCCTATTTTGCCCTCCTGTTAGGGAGGTTTGATTGACAGACCGATCCACCACATCATGTCTGGACGCTTTCAGTTAACATTAGTCGCCCCACTTTTACCAACTCCGTGTCTTCCTTGCTATATTTAGCAAAATTTCAGTCAAAAATAATAATTTAGCGGCCGAAATCTGATTTGCCAGATCAGACTTTTTAAAGATTGGTTATTGGCGATTGGCCAGAAAGCTACAGTCGGTGAAACATAATTAATATTATCTTTATTTTATCTTTTTCCACATGTCTCCACCAGTGGTGCCGGTACTGTACTAAAATTATCACATTAACAGTAATGAGGGCACATCTGTGCACTCTGCTCTGAATTGTAATGTTTTAAGTGAATATATATTGTTTATGGAAGACCTCAAATGTACTACTAGCGAATATGCAGATTGTTTTTATTTTGTTATTGAAGTATCTTTGTAAGAACCTGCCTAAATTGAACCCTGTTTACACTAACATTAAATGTCAGCTGGAGTGCTGATCCTGCAGAGGTTTGCATGTTCTGTGCAGCTCTTTTCTTGTTTGTGAAATCGCGTGAGAGGTTTCAGGCTGTGGTTCATTTCACTGATGTGTATCTCTCTTTTTTTTTTGTTTTTCAGTTTTGTCCCTGGTGTCTGTCAACGCAGAGGCCACGAACGACAGTAATGTTTCTCAGACGTTTTTATGCCTTCAGATTAGGTTTTATATTAGTTCAGGACAAGAAATGTGTTAATGCCGTGACCTGGTTAAGGTTCAGAACGAGGCCGTTGTGTTTGCTCATCACGCTGTTTACATTGGGTCACTTATTAATGTTACTGTGCATCCTCTCTCTGACATCTTTTCTTTTCTGCTCCAACAGACGGAGAAGAAGCCTTTACATTTGGTAATTCACCTTTCTTCTATGACTGCTGCAATAACAGAAGTTAAATTAATTAAATTTGAACCAAGATGTCTGGGGAAATGAGTTTATCCCGTCGGGCCCTTTAGCTAATATTTGTTTTTGCTTACTGTTTAATGACGAGCGCCATTTGTTTGTGCAGACTACCACAGGCTGCGGGTTGGAGGCCTCATCTTGGCTGCCGTCCTCTGTCTCATTGGCATCACTATTCTGTTCAGTAAGAAGCATACTATACACACACACACACACACACACACACACACAGAAACATCTTGGTAAATATGTGATAGTACTCAGAGATACAGCCATTTAAAAAAAAGAGCTTCTTTTCTCTTGAAGGTGGCCACTGCAGGTGCAAGTTCAACCAGAACAAGAGGTGAACCTTTTAAAAGCTCAGATATAGATCTGTGTGAAATTAGAGTGGAAACGCTAAAGCTCTGCTCTCTTTTCAGAAGGAGGACAGGAAGCAACGCTCAGCAGATGCTCAACGACCAAGGTACTCTTAATTTACACTCATCTTCAATTAGTTACCCATCAGCCAACAGATTAATATCAAGATGTCCAAAAATAAAACCACTAGTATTCCTCAGAACTGTAATCCCCCTTGTTTACCTGTTTTACATCAGAATACCTTTAGATGTCTTATAAATTAGGTGCAAAACACAAGATTTTTGTGCTTAATATATTATCCTCCATATTTATTTACTCTATATTTATTGAGCTGTGTGGAATTTAATATATTTTCATGCAATGACATGCAAACAAGCCATTATCTTTAATGTAATACAGTCTTACAGACATTTTATTAGGGCATTAAATGCTTATTTCCAGTGCAGTATATAGTCAAAATATGTCAGCTGCATTTATTTTGTACAAATTGGCAGGAGAGTTATTAACTATGGCACTACTGATTTTATATTTAAAAATAGTTAACATAGAATGAGTTTGTTTGTTTTTTTTATTAAAAAAAATGTGATTCTTCTATAATCTGCCCAGTAAAATATTATTTATTTAATAAAATATTTTCCGTCTGTGTTAGGGATGCCAGTGACTGTACATGAATTGACTGAAGCTAAAAATACTGCAAAGAAAACATCTCTTCTTTGAAATTGTCAGTCAGATAAAACAAGTGTTGTCATGGAATATATTGTATCAGTATTTACCAAGTTAGGAGGACAATTGATGGATTATTAGAGAATACAAAAGGCGTAATAATGTCTTAGATATTCAGTGTTTCATCTCCAACCCAGTTAAATTTTTCTGGTTAATTTATTCCGTCCATCTGTTTTATCCTAAACACACACACACACACACACACACACACACAGCCATGCCAACACAAACTGGTCGGCGCTCACAGAGCTGGCCTGAGATGCCTCGGACCTCGCTGTTCAACAGGTGGCGGGACGCCGGGCGTCCAGAAGGTGGAGGAGGGGCGCAGGGAGCGGACTGGAGCTGCTGGAGGTCACCACACTTGTGCTGCAGCAGCTATAAAAAGATTCAGCAGTGAACCCCTCGGAGGTCACTCTGCCTGATTGTGCATAACTCTGTTTTATGCGATATGTTGACAGATTTTAGATCTTGTTTACAAAGGTCACAGAATGTCTTCTGTTTCAGTTAAATGAGCGATTAAATAATTATTTGCACGTCTCGCCTATTGCGACATTACAGGGATTTTTATCCATCGGTTTTGACGACAAACGTCCCAACCGTTCTTAAAAAACTTTCACAAGTCTAATAGTGTTAAAAAAAAAAAAAACTGGCCGGTCATGATAAATATATTTCCGTCACAGAAATCTACAATAAAGAATATATCACATGATCCAGACATATTCACTATTTGTGTTCTTCTCAAACATACAGTAAGAGTAAATTGTTTTGGTTTTTTAAATGTTATGTGTTGAATTTTCTTATAATTATGATTTGTAATATTGTTGATTTTATTTATGTCTAGTAAGGACTCCCTCAAAATGAGATGATACATCTTAAGAGGGCTGTCCTTGGACTGAAGGAGCAAAAGAGAAGTGAGAGTCGGTGAACTTGTAGGCATCGTGATGCCTTCAGGAAAACCCAAAAAATTCTTCAGTGGTGGAAAACTTGTACAGACAGTTAGACAAACTCCCTCTATCTTATTGTATCTTACCAACAGACTGAAAATGCAACATGTTGCTGACCAGTAACTGCAAACACTTTCAAATTTATGAATTGGTCAGCTGAGAAAATGGACACAAAACGTACCGGTTCTTGTGAAAGTGTTGCTCTAGCGTCGCGTCCCACAACAATTTGCTTTTCGATTTCCTTTAAAACGTTAAAATCTCCTAACCTACAGAAAAACTATCACTGATAACTTTACCAACTATCAAGTAGGATGCAAAAATGGATCTTCCAGGTGCATTCATATAACCGTACATGTAACGTAAAACAAAATGCAGATAGCTTCTTGCTGCCTGTGCTTGGTGAGTTTAAGCTGACCTGGCCAAAAGGTTACACAGCATATCTTATGAAAACGTGTTCGGTAAAACCATGCAATTATTGCAGCTTTGATGTAAACACAACACAGCTGAGACCCACATGGAAACAACTGTGTAATGTGTAAGCATCTCTTCACAGCGCCTGCAGGGATTCACTGCTGCCATATTTTCCACTTGCATTAGCGCACCCATACCTGCTCTGTCTCTGTCCTCCTCCCTACCAGCTTTGTCTTATTTGCACATTTTTTCCTTCTTGCAAAGTTAGTAAATGTCTCTGGTCTCTGACGTCTCTTCCCATGTTGTGCTTACAGGTCGTGCCTGCGACTGCTAAACAACAACCCAAACACACCGACTTCTCAAACGTCCGGCCAACAGAAGCCGCAGAGCAACATAAGTGGGATTTATAAGACCAAGCACAGGCTTTTGCTGTTATTTAGAGAAATCCACAGAGAGCAGCCGGCATGCACCGGATATTAGGTGTGAGGCCTTCTGCCTGACAACTGAACTACTGACCTGCAGCCTGTTACACTCAGACATATTGTGCATAAAACTGTGTCGCTTTCATTTCACTCAGCTGAACTCTTGTGTATTTGAGAACCTGTTGGGCTGGGATTGACTGAGAGACCCCAGAAGTTTGTGTAATCTTCCAAAAAAGAGAGCAAACATTTCACAATTCGGCTTGTGTCGGCTGACTTAGCTGACTGAAATGAAAGTGGCATGGATAGTAATGCAAACATACCACCAAAAATGATCGTAAAGCTCCACGTTTACTGCAGGCTGTGTCTGTCGTCACTTCTGTCATGTATTCTGTATGTGTGAGGTGAACACTGATGTAGATATTAGTCACCAATCTAACCTGCAGTCTGTGTTTTGTGTCGAATCCGTGAAGTGAGTGATGTTCTTTCCCCAAGTTTCCTTTCACGGATTGTACTGTTAAACGAGTCCTGTTTCTATAAAATAACAGTTAAAACACATGTAGGAGTGGATCTTTCTTTTGTTTGTGTGCAGCGATGCTGCGTGTGACATAACAGAAATGAATTAAACTCAAGAAAGCTGTAATGCAAGGTTGGATTCTGCAGAGCACATAATAACCACAAGAGGGAGCCAATCAAGTAAGTTTATAATATCTATAAACCACAACACGTTAAAAGTGGTGTACAACTTAAATGAAATAATTGATTCGATATCAAACTTGTCATTTTGACTATCATAATTATTACTAGTTTCAACGGGAGAACACATTTAATTACCTCATTTTACTGCAGAGTGGGCTCAAGTCATTGTTTTGCTAATTCCAAGAAGTTCTCACGTCTTTCCAAAGAAACGAAAAAAAAAAGAAACTGGATTTATAAAGTAGAATGCATATGAATACAAAATAAAAAGTTTCTTCATTCAGCAAGGCAGCATAAATTATATTATATATATAGATATATATATTTAGATATATCTAGAAAGATATATCTAGATAAATATATATATATATATATATATATATATATATATATATATATATATATATATATATATATATATATATATATATATGTGGCAACACTTTGAAGGGGTGTGCATAAGACTGCCATGATGCACATAAGCATGACATAACACCTGAAAAGTTGCATTAAAAATTTCAACTTTGCATTGTTTGGTATAACGGCACTTTTAATGCAAAGTTTCATTAAAACTTGTATTAAAGGTCAATTTAAATGGTCAACTTTGCACTAAAGTGCAATTATTCAGAGAATGACACTTAATGAAACAGTCGTAAACATTCATGAAGACTCCTTCATGTTTATGACAGTGTCATGTCAGCCTTATGCACAACTTGTGCACAAGACAATATTTGAATATCTCATATATATACAGTGACTCACAAAAGTGTTAATTAATGTCTAAACAAAAGTGAGTACACCCCTTAGTGAAAGCTCCAGGTGTCAATATTTTGTGTGGCCAGCATTATTTAACAAAACTACTTTGACTCGCCTGTTACCAGGAGAGTTCACTGGAGCTCACCGGTTGCCACGGGAATGCTTTTCCACTCCTCCATGATGACATCACAGAGCTGGTGGATAGTCAAGACTTGGTACCAACCAGTGACGTGCGGTCAGGGGAGGCAGGTGAGGCAGTGCCTCACCAGCCATCATGGAAAGAAAGAAAATATATAATCATAAAGTAATTTAAATTGTTATATTCATCCGGTGGTTTGTACTAAAAAATATTTATTTTTCATGTAGCTTCACCAATTTCGATTTTTATTTGTTCAAAATCGCTGAATTTTCTTATTTTCCCATTCAAATGCTTGGAAGCGATGCCGGTGAGGCAGCAGCGAGCTCTGCCTCACCTTGGATTGCGCAACCCCTGGCTCTGCGCTGGCTGCTAAGCGGAGAGAGCATGTTGCTGTACGGCGTCAATAAAATGGTTTAAACTAATTTAATATGTGAACTTATTTCCAATAATTTAGCTTATGTATATAATGTACAGTGCTTTTTGTCACCAACTGTGTTTGTGTAACGTGTTTCGTGTAATGAGCGATTATAAACGGCAGAGAACAGGTTCGAGGTGAGGCAGGCAGTTCTCTTGCCTTCAAGATCCCAGACGTTCGTCTTGTTCACTCCTCAACTGCCGAGTAAGTGACAGCGAGCTAGGCTAAACGATTCGGGAAGCAAGTCAAGTGCAGCGATAGATTATAATAGAGATAGTGATTTTTTTCCTCTCGCTTATCCCGACTTTCGACATGGATAGCCATCCATGTCAACATTACAACACTAAAAAAGTTTTCTCAAGTGGACTTTCAATCGAAGCAGGAGATAATATGTGTGTTTTGTGAGCTACAGTTTGTATGTGTAAGGATGCAGAAGTGAAACATAACCTGTAAACTGCTGTCAATCTATGCATCTATTTGCAAATCTGATTCTGATGACGTCAGTGCCTCACCAGCTATGAACCTCACCGCACGTCACTGGTACCAACCATCTGCTTGAAGATGCCCTAAAGATGTTCTATTGGCTCCAGTTCTGAAGACATGCAGTCCATCACCTTCAACCCTCAGCCTCTTCAATAAAGCTGTGGTGTGTTTGGGGTCGTTATCATGCCCTGTGATCCAGTTTCCAGAGGGAGGGGGTCAGGCTCTGCTTCAGTATTTCACAGCACATATTGAAGGTCATGAAACTGAACTCCCCAACACCTGCTGCGCTCATGCAGCCCCACACCATGGCATTCCCACCGACATGCCTGACTGTTGGCATCACATACTTATATTTGTACTCCTCACCTGACAGCTGCCACACATGCTTTACACCATCTGAGCCAAACAAATTAATCATGGTTCCAATAACTCATGTCCTTTGTTGACATGTCTTTGGCAAACTGTTTGCGGGCTTTCTTGTGTCCAGACTTCAGAAGACACATCCCTCCAGGGTGACGGCCATGCAGACTTATTTGATGTAGTGTTTGGTCTGAGCACCGACAGGCTGACCCTCCACCTCTTCAATCTCTGCAACAATGCTGACAGAACTCCTGCTCCTATCTTTCAAAGGCAGCACTTTTAATGTGACACTGAGCACGAGCACTGAGCTTCTTTGAGCGACCAACGCGACGTCCGCTTTGAGTTTGACCCTCCTCTTTTAGAAAGCTGGAGGATATTGGCCACTGTGCTGCAGCTCGGTTCCCGGGTGTTACCAATCCTCTTGTAGCCTTGGCCATCTTCACGTAGCGGAACGATTTGTCTTTTAAGATCCTCAGAGAGTTCTTTGCCATGAGGTGCCATGTTGGGACTTTCAGTGACCAGTATGAGAGCGTGTGAGAGCTGTACTACAACATCTAGCACACCTGCTCCTAATGCACACATAAGACCTAGTAAAACATGTTGGAGGAAAAATGACAAGCAGTGCTCAATTTGGACATTTACGGTGTAGCCTCTAACAGGTGTACACACTTTTGTTTAGGCATCAATGGGTGTAAATAGAGTCCTTTAGAGGGAGGAATAAATTTACACTGTCATATAAGCTGCACACAGAAACTGTTTTTCATTGTGTCAAAGTGTCATTTTGTCAGAGTTCTCCCATGAAAAGATGTTCTTAAATATCTGCAGAAATGTGAGGGCTGTACTTACTTTTGTGACATGCTACAAATGCTGCTGTGCTTTTGGGTATGAAAAGCACACACCATGTCATGTCTATTACATCTCTGCCGTCATAAACCTGAAGATAAGGCTCATTTCTGATCCGACTCTCCCAGTCCAGCACCACAGCTGCAGAGAACCAGGAGGGAAGAAGTTGTCTCACTCCTTACAGCTGCACCATGGATTACAGCAAGTCGATGGGAACTCCTTCCACCAACCAGCCGTCCGCTCCCCCATCCTACCAGGACATCTCCTTGCATCCCCCTCCGTACTCAGCACAGCCTCAGGTAGCCACCAGCATCCAACAACACACCTCAGTCTAATAATCTGACCCGTTTTCTCTCCCGACAATGTAGCTGAACAGATCTGAGACAAAGGCAAGCTGGAGAAAAATAACATTAGAGACAAAGAGAATGACTTTTCTGTTTTCTTGCATTTCGCCGGATTGTTTCTGCTGTAATCTGCTTTGGCTTTCTGCAGCTGAATTCATAATAATTAGGTTTAATCGGGAATATGTCTTATTTAATGCCTACTTCATAAAATATTCCATGACATCTTCAGGGATGTAATCTGTATGAACCATGTTAACCACATAAATTGCCTGGTGAAGCAGGCAAATTAAATTAATATTAAATTTCAGCTTTTTTTACTTGTTTTCTGCCTCGATAGTTCAGTGAGAACTGAACCAGAGCAGAGCCTGGACTTTTGACCGGCCTGTATAATTTTTATTAGAATTACAGGAAGCCATAATGACAGTGCTCATTAAATGAGTACATGTGGTAACAAGGACAGGCAGCACAAGAAAATAACGTTAAACATAATCCCATAACCTGAAACACTAAAATCCTGTAAAATTGGATATTTGTTTAGGCCAGGGCTCTATCAGTTTGTATTTAGTGATCATACGATATTTTCACAGTTTTTAACAGTTTTTTCTCTAGTCTCTGAGCCACAACATTCACTTTCTCTAAACGACAAATGCAGCCAGATTTTCTCTAAGGTTTCAGATCCCTTAGACACATGTTTTAAATTTTTTTATTTCGTAAACTGCTTTAGTCGTAAAGCACTCACTGGCATTACTACCACAGTGTCACGTAAAAGTCAACTTTTATTGAACATATCTAGCCTCACACTGTTATCAGTGTCTATGTCAATTTATTCCAGATATTCATCCAATCAAGTAGGTCAACTCATCAAAGCTTCATTACGCTGAGTGTGGAGTCAAACATACCGCTGCAGTTTGTTTTGTTTTGTTTTTTTACAGTTTTTCTGCTCTCCTTCAGTCTAAAACAACATGAACCACTCAGACTCAACAGTGAGTTAACTGTGTGTGTTTCAGGTCTGATCTACAAGATTAACATGATTCAAAACAAAGAGACATTCTAAAATACATCAAATGATCTGCAGTGAAATGTATATTAAGAAAACGGAGCGTATTTTGGATTTTAACCGTACCATCCCGTCTGACTGACCTGTTGTGTAAAAATGCTGAATTCTGATTCTGTATCAGGGTTGTAAAGGTACAGAACTGTTTTTATTTTTTTATTTTTAAACCATCCATTCAGCTCCAGTTGTATGACTTCAGCCTCCTCAGATGTACGCCACTGACATAAACCCTTACTTTGAAGACAAATAAAACTGGCGAAGGTGAATTAAAACACGTGTAAAGGAGCAAAAACTAACAAAAAAAACTGAACATTTGCCTTGAAGGTTCAATCTTTTACCTCTGCTCCTTTGTGGAAGAGTCATCTTAGACAGATTAAGATGTATTTTACGTTGCTTTCCTTCAGGGTTACGGGTTTTCACAGCAGTATGTCAGTAGCATTGACCAGCAGCTGAATCAGCACCACATGCAGCAGCCTTTCTCCATTGGCCAGCAGCATCCAAGCCTGGAGTCAGCAATGCCAGAAAGCCCCGTTAACGACTACTTTGGCTACTCCATCTTCACCATGGTCTGCTGCTTCTTCCCACTGGGAATAGTTGCTCTTGCCAGCTCCATAGCAGTAAGTATATCTTAACTCGTATTTCGTCAGCCTTCTTATTAGGCGTCAGAGAGCGTGACCCACACACAGGTCAGCCGAAGAATGTGTGGTATCTGTCAGATCCCCAGTCCAAAACAAGCCAGAATAGACGTTGTGCCTGGACTTTCAAAAAATCTGGGATGAAGAAATGGTCCTGCCAGACTTCTTTCTGCAGTCGTCACAGGAATGAAAGTAATGTTCATTTTGCTTTCATTGCTGCATTTTAATTACATTTTAAATGTGGACTGGTAGGATATTCTGAAAACATCAACTGGGTTTATACATTTAATAAATTCAGGATTTTCTCTAATCCTTAAAGACATAGGCTAATATTTGTACTTAATCTTTCTGTGTTATGAGTTTGGGATCACTATCCTGTCGGAGCAGCCATTCGGGTTCAACTTTAAATAACTGACCCAAAGTGTCACACTTTGGTAAAAGGAAGTGGCAAGACTATAACCTGACAAATCCAGGAACAGGTTACCGTCCAGGTGATAATAAATTACGTCATCAGCACATAAATTGTGCCTCTCTCTTCAACTCTGGACTGGAGTTGAGCTTTTGAGACACCAACTCTGAGCCTTGTAGCCGTTGAAGACAAATTGGACCCTTAACAATTCACAAGGTGTTTCACAATGGTTGATGGGTGAATGCAGAGTAAATATAGCCTTCTGCTCTGGTTGGTTTCAAATTGTTTCGGCATTGACGGCACATTTATTGGGATTTTGTTCGGATCATTGTTGGTTTGTCAATCAATCTGTTTCAATTTTCTGAAAACCAAGTTTTCAGAAAAGATAAAAAGAGTTGGCTACTTAATGCTGGAGTTTACCTTGATTATAGCTACCTTCCTGAAGGCCACACAATAGTTTATTGCACCAGCGTTTAGAGAATCACGAATCATTGAGCACAACATTTGCACACAAGGCAGTTTAAATAAATTTTCACTGCGATAGAAAATGTAGAAATACCATTAAAATTAATATTAAACACAAATAAGAACAGAAAAATGCTAATTTATGACCATTTCCATAAAAATTTTACTTAAAATGAATTTGACAAAGTTCTGACGCACTCAGATGAGTTTAACGTCACTTGGCAGGATTTATTTTCCATAATCCAGATAGTCAGAGCCATTAAATACCCAAATCCCATGTCAGACAGGTCCACGTCCTCAGGACCAAGAGGTTCTAGTGCACATGTGTCAAACTTAAGGCCGCCATAGATTTTTGTGTGGCCCTTGAGACTCCAGATGCTAAATTACATCAGAATTTCACATAAAATCAACAGATTCCCACGTTTTTTACCCGCTAATTCATAACTGTGAGTGTATTGCAAATTTTTGGCTAAAATGGTCAGAAATATTGGGTTGAACTGACCACAAAGTCCTACCTGTATTTTGAACTTTTGCGACACCCCTGCCTCAGCCTTATTTGATGTTAAGTTACTAGTTTGTCTGTGATCGATATGACAATAAACAAAGTCACCATCAACGTCATACATAAACGCAAATATTGCAAAATCCTTTGAAACTATTTCTAAATTAGTCCCACAAAATCAGTGATTTTATTTGCTAAAAAAATTTAAAAAATCACATTCGCAAAGTCGTGAAGGGACTGAACAACTTGAAATGATGTTCAATTTTAATTAGTAAAATGCAGAGACCGATATTGATTTATTTTTTAATAAATTGTCAATGGGTATTAGTACATTCTGGGATGACCGGCCCTTTAAGAACATTCATGATCTTGATTTGGCCCAAAACAAAAATGAGTTTAACCCCCTGTTCTAGAGAGTAGATGAAACCATGTCCTGTTTTGTTTCCTTTGCTTTCCTCAGACTCGCAACGCTGTTGCCAGAGGTGAAAGGAGGATGGCAGAGCAGAGCAGCAGATTGGCCCTCATGATGAACCACTCAGCTCTGGCAACTGGGATTGCAGTTTTTTCCATCTCGTTTGCTTTGATTCTTTTTCTGTTTGTAGCATAATAAACTATATCTCTCGTGCTTTTCTCTGTCTGCATCAGACAGACGTAGGAAGGCATCTGGCCATTAAATCTGACTGGCAGCTAAAAGTCATCTGATTGAAGATTTTTCCACTTATGACTTCAATCTGTTTCAGTGTTTCTATCTTCAGTCTCCAAAGTCAATCACAATCAGTGATGTTTTCTTTAAAATTGGGATTCTGCAAATGTTTTATAATAATAATAATAATAATAATAATAATAATAATAATAATAATAATAATAATAATAATTATTATATAGTTATTATTATTATTATTATTATTATTATTATTATTATTATTATTATTATAACAATATAATTATTATATAGTTATTATTATTATTATTATTATTATTATTATTATTATTATTATTATTATTATTATTATTATTATTATTATTATTATTATTATTATTATTATTATTATTATTATTTCAGCCATAGTGACGTTTCTGAAAAACGTTTTGTGACTTTAATGACAAAGTCACAAAACCTTTTAGTGAGTCGTGTTCTCACTTAAACCAGGAAAAAGAAGAAGAAGAAGAAATACTGTTGTTAATTTATAAATCACAGAACAGCTTAGCGTTAAAATACATTAAAGATCTGCTTCTGTTGCATGAACCTTCCAGACCACTCAGTTCTTCTGGTTCTGGTTCTGGTTCTTCTCTGCAATCCCAAGAACCAGAACCAAACAGTGGAGAGGCAGCATTCAGCTTCTATGCACCACAAATCTAGAACAAACGTCCAGTAAACTGAAAAGATGCTGAAACACTGAGATCCTTTAGATCAAGACTAAAATCCCACCTGTTTAGAGTTTAATTTGATAAATAACTGGAACACTGATTAACAAAGTTGATGCATATTTGACTGACTATGATTATTCTTGACTTATATGGTGGCATTTGACAAAGTACAATGTTTATTACTTGTTTCCTAATTGGTTGATGCGTTTTTATGGTGTAAATCACTCAAGAGCTTTATTGCTGAAATGGGCCATAGAAATAAATTAGAGTTGACTTTACTTTAACTGAGCATAATGCACACTTGATTAAAGTAAACATGACTCTCCATAAAATGCTAATCTTTTCAATAATGTGATACGACCTGCTTAGTTCTGTGTAAATACTGATTATCATTACTCTTAACATTTAGCTAAAGTTAATCAAGATATTCTATTTTTTTATGAGTGTTAGTTTATTTTTGTTCTTAAATGATTGAATGTTTATGACGTATGGAAGAAATAAAACAAGTACCCGGATAATTCTGTGTTTTTCTTTGCAAGGATCAGTTTGTAGGTTAAACAATTACAGGAAGTTAAAGTTGGTAAAATCGATATTTTCCAACTTTATTCCCCATCCATCCATCCATCCATCCATCCATCCATCCATCCATCCATCCATCCATCCATCCATCCATCCATCCATCCATCCATCCATCCATCCAACCATAGATCAATGAAATTTTAAAGGTAATTTTGATTTTTGCAAAAGTGAGGGGCCTTGTTGACCTTTTGAACTTTAAACTTTTATTAATATCAAAGCAACACAAACATAGTTAAGTTGATTGACACCAATTCTGTCTGATTTGCAGAAGGAGGAGGTGGAGGGGGCTGGTTGATGACCTCTGGAAACATTTATTGACGTCTTTAAAATGATAGCGACACAAAGGTTTTTGCTGCACAAACGCAGCACAAATGTAGCACAAACATCTGACACCATTTTTGTCTGATGTGAAGAAGGTGGAGGGTCAGCACCCTGTGACTTCACATGAATAAGTGGGAAAATGAGTTTCCAAATTGAAATCTAAGGAACAAAAAAAAAAAAACAATAAAAATGAAACAAATTCGTACTGAGAGGTTCCATTATTAGAAGGATTTAGTGTCGTGTTAAGATTGATCTAAAATCATTCTAGATAGACAACCGATCCACATACGATAACAGGAAACACTCTGCCAGCAGGTGTCACCCTCGGGCAAAATAAATGACATTTTCAGCAGTGAACCATTTTTTTTAACATAATGGTTCTAAAGTGTTCATAGTTTCATAAACCATCGTCTCACCATCACTAAAAAGGAGCAATAAAATGAAGGTGCTGAGGAGAGACAACTAACAAACAGAACGGACACAAGATCTCCTAAATTAACAGTTTATATACCAAAGTATGCAGTCAAGAGAATACATGAAAGAGCTCAATAGAAATGAATGAATTGCTATGAAAAGATTTTAATGGCATTTACCTTTCCTTTGATACACTGATTACTGATTAAGGACAGCAGAGAACCTGGTAAAGCCCTCAGTTATTTAAATCCTGACTGTCAACTAACCTGTCCTGTCAGCATCTCCTGCACAGATATGGAGCTGTTTTAAATGCTCTCTAGATTGTTTTGACCGGACCATCCAACATTTACATCATCCGCTGAAGCACACCTGATGGTGGTGATTTCACTGACTTTCACAATTCATATTAGAAACCTTACTTTTAGATTAAGTTTGTGTTAAATAAATTCACATTTCAGAAAAACTTGTTAATGGCGTTTCTCTTTTTGCTGTGACCAGCATGCTGGAGTTGGCGTTACGTCTTAAGGATAATATTATCCTCTTTAAGATCAAAGGATTGTGTTCCTAACCTTGGCTTTTTGCCATTTGAAAACAATCTAAAAATGACTAATTTCCCTTCTTAAAATTAATAATAGGTCTGAAGGTTGCTTGTTTTATTTTCCTCCAAAATTTTTTTGAACTTTTGTCTGTTATGTGATAAAACACAGACTAGACTGCTCTGCCTTCTGTGTGAAAGTCAGTACAAGAACCCGGTCATTCCCACTACCCATTGTCGTCATAAACCTGTAGATAAAGATAATTCCCGATGCTGCTCTTCTACACTCCCAGCCTAGCAGCACAGCTGTAAAGAACTAGGAGGGAGGAAGTTGTTTGATTCTTCACAGCCACATCATGGATTACAACAAGCCAATGAGAAGTCCTTTGAGATGGAGCGGTGAGAATCCCTCCATGATGCGGTCTTCTTCTCCACCACCTTACCAGGACAGCGGCTTCCCGTCAGCACAGCCACAGGTAACCATCAGAGTCCATCTATATACCGCAGTATAATAAGTCTACCCGTTTTCCCTCCCAATGATGCAGATGATTTGATTTGAGACAAAGGAAAAATTTGAGACAAAGGAAAAGTTGGAGAAAAATAACATTAGAATTTTATAAATTAAAACACTGAAATCCTAAAAGACGGGTTATTTGCTTAGCCTAGAAACTCAATAATTCCTTGATTTATCAACAATGTGTTATTATTCTGTGGGTGATGTTAAGTGATCACCACTCATAAGATACTTTTAAAGTTTTTACAGATTTTCTCTTCCCTCTCACCTCACAGTAGGTAGAAACCTCTACAGCTGCTTCTGTGTTAAAGTAGTAAATCTGTGTCAGTCCGAGAGCCTTTACCGGTATTATTTTCTTACAGCTGTAAATCACTGATAGCATGATAGATTATCATGTGAAGGCCAACCTTTATTGCAATCTCATAACATGTATTGAGAAGTCCACACTGTTATCAGTATTTTAGTCCCTTCAGTTTGGACTCACATAATCTGTTGGGACATAAATATCAATAAAGACAAAAATAGTAAGCGTTATCCGTACTATCCCAACAGAATATGCTGCTGTGTAAAAATATTGAACCCTGCAAAGTTTTTACAGGGTTTGTAAATTGCACTTTTTAATTTGAAAAATATCCTATTACCACAAAGCTACACCTTTTTCAAAATCCACGGTATCCTCCAGAATGCCTTCCTCTGCCCTCCAGAAGCGTTATGAACCGAACCAGTGACAATGGACAACTTTGGTCGAGTCCAACGCTCACCATTGGCATAAGTCATTTGCAAACATGACTTATTGCCGACAATGAGGGCCAAACTCTGATGTTGGTCAAACAGGGATCTAACAGTCCATGTCAATGGGCCTGGTGCTCGATATTTCCATGGGACTCTCCGAGAGACATGGTCAAATGCCTTCTTCAAGTCCTCAAAGCTCATGTAGACTGGTTGGGCAAACTCCTACGCACCTTCTGGGAACCGGCTAAGGGTGTACAGCAGGTCGGATGTAAGCCACACTGCTTTTCCTGAATCTGAGGTTCGACTATCTGACCAATCCTCCTCTTCAGAAACCCTGAATAGACTTTACCAGGAAGGCTTAAGAATGTGATCCCTCTGTAGTTGAGACACATTCTACAGTTTCCTTTTGTGAATAGGAGGATCACCACCTCAGTCTGCCAATCCAGGGGAACTGCCCCCCAATGTCCATCCAAAATTGTAGAGTCTTATAAGCCAGCACAACCCCATAACATCCAGGCCCTTGAGGAACTCTGGGCAAATCTCATCTACCCAAGGAGCCTTACCACTGACCTCAGCACTAGAGATTGGAGAGCCTGACCCAAAATCCCTGGGCTTTGCTTTCCAAATGCAAGACATACTGCTGGAATTGAGGATGTCTTCAAAGTATTCTACCCACTGACCCACAACATCCTAAGTTGAGGTCAGCAGCACACCATCCCCACTATAAACAGTGTTGGTGGTGTACTGCATTCCTCTCCTGAAACACTGGATGGTGAACCACAATCACCTCAAAGCCGTGTGAAAATTGTTCTCCGTGGTCTTTCCAAACTAGTCCCACCTCCAGGTTTTTGCCTCAGTGATCACCCAACCTGCATGCTGCTTGTCCTGACAGCATCCATCATCTGCTCCGGCATCCCACAGATCAAAAGCCCCAATAGGAGTCCTTTTCAGCCTGACAGCATACCTCAACATCACATCAATAGGTTCAAGGGTTGTGGCCATTACAGACAAAGACAACCTTGTGGTCACAGCTCCAATAAGCCCCCCTCCCAAGACCATGTCAGAAGTTCTTCCAGAGTTGGGAGTTAAAGTTCTGTCTCAGCTCTGCCCAATGTTCCCAGCAGACCTTTAAAGTACACCTGGGCCTGCCAGGTCTGACAAGCATCCTCTCCCACCATCGGAACCAACTCACAGTAGTGCCTGAAAACACGATGTATCTTTATGTCTCAGAAACGCACCCAACCTGAGGACCTGTCTTGTGAACCTGAGACCTGTGAATGTCATAACATGTTTACATTGGAAAATATGTTTTGTGCAGTGCCCTATAAAGGTTTGTCCCGAGATCTTGAGGGACTTTACTGGCTTTGTCCCTCTGACTGGTCTCTAAATTTTGACTAACTCGCTAAATTTTTACTAACATTAATCTCTAAATTTTGTGCTTACTTATTCTGTTCATGTATTACTTATTCAAGTCTGTCTTACAGAGTCTTCACTTATGCATCCCAAAGATGCATATGCGTTGTTCTTCTACCTTTTCTTCCAGGTGAGGAATTATCTCAAAAAGAGATTAAGGTGTATTTCATGTTGGTATTTTTCAGGGTTATGTACCTACACAGCAATATGGCTCAGGTTTTGACCAGCAGCCTAACCAGCAGCCTTATGGGATGTCCAACAAGCAGCCAAATCAGCAGTCTTATGAAATGTCTAACCGAGAGCCTGACCAGGAGCCTTACGGGGGGCCTTTTCAACCCCAGCCGCCATTCAGGCAATCTTTTCAGCAGTCGAACAAGCAGCCTTATGGGATGTCGAACCAGCAACCCAACCAGCAACCCAACCAGAAGCCTTACGGGATGTCTAACAAGCAGTTCAACCAGCAGCCTTATGGGATGTCAAACCAGCAACCCAATCAGCAACCCAACCAGCAGCCTTATGGGATGTCGAACCAGCAACCCAACCAGCAGCCTTAGGGGATGTCTAACAAGCAGTTCAACCAGCAGCCTTATGGGATGTCAAACCAGCAACCCAATCAGCAACCCAACCAGCAGCCTTATGGGATGTCGAACCAGCAACCCAACCAGCAGCCTTATGGGATGTCTAACAAGCAGTTCAACCAGCAGCCTTATGGGATGTCAAACCAGCAACCCAATCAGCAACCCAACCAGCAGCCTTATGGAATGTCAAACCAGCAACCCAATCAGCAACCCAACCAGCAGCCTTATGGAAGGTTTAACCAGCAACCCAACCAGCAGCCTTATGGGATGTCGAACCAGCAACCCAACCAGCAACCCAACCAGCAGCCTTATGGAAGGTTTAACCAGCAACCCAACCAGCAACCCAACCAGCAGCCTTATGGGATGACTAACCAGCAACCCAATCAGCAACCCAACCAGCAGCCTTATGGAAGGTTTAACCAGCAACCCAACCAGCAGCCTTATGGGATGACTAACCAGCAACCCAATCAGCAACCCAACCAGCAGCCTTATGGGATGACTAACCAGCAGCCAAATCAGCAGAAGCCTTTCTCTAGGGACCCAGAGCAACCAGAAAAGCCAGGCATCTTCACTGTGGAGCCAGCAGTGGCAAATCAAGAATCAGGCCCTGTTAACGACTACTTTGGCTACTCCATCTTCACCATGCTTTGCTGCTGCCTGCCAATGGGAATCGTTGCCTTTATTAACGCCATTGCAGTAAGTACATCTATCTCATACTTGGTCTACTTTCTTCTTTTAAATTAAAGTTTCACCCGCAAGTCAGTCAGCTGAAGGACCTGTGGTATCTATGGAACAACTTTCTCAGCAGCAAATGAGATAGAAACGTTGTATATTTTTTTTTGTCAAATATCCATCCAGTCATCTATCCATCCATCCATCTTCTTACACCCTTCTCCCTAGTGGGGACGGATTAGTCAAATACAAATGATAAAAAAAAATTCTTAAATTCAGAAGAGCTTCTCATTTCTATTCATTATTATATTTAGGATTGGTACATTGTACTAAGTGAGGGCAATTATGAAGATGATGGACAACCTTTACAGTCTCTAACTTCATGCCAAATCAACAACTAGATAGCAAATCTTGAACACGGTCGGGTTTTCCAACACTTTAATTATTCCAGACACAAATCATATCTGGCTTTGGAAGTTCTAAAGCAAGATGACAGCCTTCAATGGCTTTCCCAAAGCTCGTATCTCAGCTACCTCCAGGATCATGTCCTGAAATGCCTATGCCAGTGGTCCCCAACCTTTTGTGGGGTGAGCATTGTAAGGATCGAGACCGATGCCGTTGTTTATTACTCATTCTGCTGCACGTTGACGCCAAAACGTAACCGACAGCATCCGGTTTAGGATTTTCAAAATAAAAGCTCCTCCAGACTCAATACATAGAACTGACATATTTAATTATTTCTTGCGCGGCCCGGTACCAATTGGTCCTCGGACTGGTACCGGTCCTGTCAAGAAAATCCGAGATCATCCCACTTCCCCATGCTGGAGATTTTAGTTTAACAGTAAAAATAAATAAAGTTATCTTTAAAATTAATTACTCAAGTAAAATCTAGACCCAACATTAGACTTAAATGTCAATAAAATCAATTTGGTTGTGTGTGTTGTTTCTGTCTCCTGCAAACTTTGCTTTAATTCTACTTTTTTCTATTTAATCATAAGAAATCATAGTCAAGACAGAGAGAGTCATGAAACAGGAAGAGCAGGTTTCCTGGAAAAAGAGGAAGTAAGTTTCCAGCCTGCAGATTTATAAAAATAGTTCAGACTATTACTTATCTCAAAGCATGAAAGTTTTAAAGAAAGAAATCTAAACATTGTGAGTAATTGGATAAGATTCAAAGTAAAATACTTATATTAATATTGGTTTACTTGTAATAATACTTACACTTACACTTGCATTAGTGGGAACTCTTACAAGTAAAACAAGTAACTGTAACTTTGATATCAAATAATAAGAATCATGGATTATTCTTGGTTTCTTTACAGAAAACATTTGTAATAACTCACATTAAGATTATAATAAGAGTAACTGATAAATTATGGTTATCATAACATTATAAACGAATGATAAATCAGAGAAGTAAAAGAAGTTATAAATGTGATTTTTACTCTGAACGTGAAATGGTGTAAAAGGTGTAACTGCAATTAAAGATCACTGATGTGTTGGAGGTAGATAGTAGGTGAAAGGTTAAGGGAAAAGGGGGAACTAACAGGAGAGCAGAGATGGTCAACGCCTTATTTGGAAACAGGTTGTTAAGCAACCTGAGACATTAGCACAGACATCAGGACACAATGTCTCTAAGACAGTGATGGAGATGAGATCATCTGTCCAAGCAGGTAGCCAATGAAATAAGCACAGCAACAGTGCTAGCCAATGCAAATGAACCAAAAGGGTGGATGAACCCTATAAAAGGTGGGTGCAAAAGAGGAAACTTTGGTTGGATCCTCCAGGCAGCTTCGAGTCAAGATCGAGATGGACAAAGAACTCTGCAGCTGAAGAAGAGCCGGGGCCACAGAGCCGAAGACTGTCCTGTTCATGGGGACCAACCCGTCTGCCCCGCAACATGTGGCTTCAAATTGCACTTCTCTCATCAGCTGGGTTCAGACCCCAAAGACGAAGATGAAGACCAAGGTAAAGACAAAGGCAAAGACAAAGAACAAAGACAAAGAAGAAGAACTGATGTCTTCCTTCCTGCCAGCACCCAAGTCCTGTGTGACCTCACCATCCATGAGGAGAAGAAAGCTCATCAGGCCTACAGAGATCCCTGCCTTCGCGACCAACATCCTCCTACTGCTGCAACACCTCCTTCATCATCAGGCCAGGTCTGGGGTTCGAAAAGCCAAACTCTGTCCGTCTCTCTCAAAGGTTCCCTTTTTAGTTCTCAGTGTCAGCATTAGGGAAAGATAGACTAGATGATTGATTTTTCTTATTTGATTATTTCTGCTACTGAATTAAGCTGTACTGACCCTTGCAAAATTGCCTTACTAATAAAATATTTAGCATAAAGAAAATCTAAAAGATGTTGTGGACATTCGATTAATGAGTCACCTTAAAGTTCTTTGATGGTTGTAAAATAGCTATGATGTTCGATTCTGGAGAGGAAGAGGTGGAAAATGTTTATTGGTTCCTGATAGCCCAAATTTAAAACATCATCCTTGGGACTCGCCCGAGTCACTAAAACCTACCTGGTTCAGTAACAAGAGCAAATTGTAATAAAAGAGAACGAGCGACCGTTAACAGGTGTGCTCTGTGAAACTAGTTGGCTGCAGGCTGCTCAGTCTGGCTAATTCACAGGGGGAAGAAGGGTGGGACACCTGGATGGAGGTCGTCAGAAACCAGGCGAATCGTTTCTCGATGCCAGCTTAAACAGAGTTTACTTCAGTTCTGGACAGGGTAAATCTCAGCAGATTTAGGAAACTCGATTAACCCGTTAGATGGAGAGCTGGTACCACATCTCCCCTCTCAGAAGAGGAAGTAGAGAGTGAGTGAGTAGAGAGAGAAGAAGGGGGGGGGATGTGGCGCAATAACAGTCCACAGCCCGGTGGTTGGGGACCACTGGCCTACGCCATAAACTCAACAAATTGGTTGGTTTGAACTTGCATCAATATGTATGTAGATCGGACATTTTTTGGCACTTTTAGGTTTTGACATTTATTGGTCTGTCAATTAATCAGTTTTAATTTTCTTAACGCCTTGGTGGTGTTACATAATAGTCACTTAACATTCACTTGACTGAGTTGGCCGCTTTTTATTTATTGGTAATGATTTTCTACGGGGCCAGTCAGCGAACAGAAAGAGAAGTTATACACGATGAGATCAATTTTATTCGCTGTTTTAGATTTGCAGTCTGCCTGTAGTTTTAGCAATGGGAGCAGAATAAAAGCTCCCATTGCTAAAACTATGCAATGTTCAGTCCAAAGACTGAATTAACATTAGCAGCCGCCTCGTTTGGCTCGGCTCTCCTCTGTCTTTGCAGTGAAGGATGCTTGTTTGAGCCTTTTAGCCTCAGACTGGTGCATTACCAAAGTCATGGACAAGTGATGCATTGTGTAAAATTTCAACATAGCCCAAAGCCTTTGAATGGAGCAACTAGCATAGGACAAGGCGTTGGTTTTTACAAGGCTAATTTAATCTTGGTGAAATAAAAAAAGCATAAACTCACATGTTTATTGTGCATATAGTGTGCATTGAAGAGCTACTGGTAGTTGTAAACTCACTGAAGCTTACAGCTAAGCCTCAGTTTAACTTGCCTTTGTGGGGTTTTTTTAAAAGACTTCTCTAAAGTGCCAAAGAACCATGAAATATGAGTAACATGTTGAGTAACATGTTGAAGTTTACATATTGATCAAACCTTGATCACAGAGCTCTAATTTGCTGAAGACTAGACAATAGCTTAATTTACCAGTGGTTTAGATAGCGACAAGTCACTGAGCACATTTGTTCACAAGAAAGTTTAGTGAACTGAGGTAATGTAGAAAGACATCAAAAGAGCCCTGAAGATTCAGAATTAAATAAAAATGATAAGCATTTTTTTTTGGGTCAGAGTCTGCTAAGTTACAAATCCAGTTAAGCTCAGACAACTTGGAAAAATTTTAATTAATAAATAACTAAAATGGTTTTTGGTGATGGCATCCTATTTGATTATTGTATGATTTCAAAAAGAAAATCTTTGAGCTGAATTTTATTCAGGGATATAACAGCAAATGGGAAACTGAAAGAAATGTGCCACACTTCATATGTTCTGAAATCTGTTTGTCTTTGTCACACGTTTGCCCCTCTTTGTGCTGCTCTTGCACACACAGTCCCAACAAAAGACAGTGTAGTTACTGATTTTAATGTTGAATGACGTGGATGAAGTTCAAGGCGTGCAGATTATTTTACAAGACACATACATATTTCCTGGGAAATATTAAAAGCATGTGTATCATTAATGAACATATATTGTACCCCAATGTGAGAATGAGATGTGATGGCTACAGGAAATATGATTCAGCCTTTATTCCTCATCAGAGGACAAAGTTCTGATAAACACAGTTGAGTTGTAAAGTCTGGATCTGGACTTTGTTTTCCGTAATCCAGATAGCCAGAGCCATAAAATACCCGGGTCCTCTGTCGGATAGAGCCCAAACCCCATTGTGCCCAGGTCCTCCGTAACAAAAGGTTCTAGAGAGTAGATGTGACCATGTCTTGTTTTCCTTTCTTTGCTTTCTCTGCTCCTCAGACTCGTGATGCCAATGCCGCCGGTGACAGACAGAAAGCAAAACAGACCAGCAGGCGGGCCCGGATAATGAGCCACGGGGCTCTCGGAATTGGGATTGGATCTTATGTCTTGATCATAGTTCTTGTTGTTGTGTTAGTAGTGTTGAAATGATAAGCTGTTCATCTCACACTTTCTCCTCTCTTTTGTCAGTCTGAATCAGGTGCGCAGACAATCGGCCAAGTGTCATCAAAATCTGTCTGCTGCTAAAAAGTTATCCATCTCACTGACGAAGATGCAGCAACTTATTAATTTAACATGTTCGACATGTTTCTAATTTTTGTCTCCACAGTCAATGATAATTGTTCCTCTGTTTTCATTCTCGTCAGAATTATGCAGTTGTTTCTTATTATTTTATCATTATTTTAGCCAAAGTAGCATCTATGACAAACCTTTTGTGACTCAAATTGAATGCAATACACACTGTAATATGTTACATATGTTTCTCATAAAAAAAGGAAATTCTATCAATCACTTAATATGATCTCTTAGTTTTGTGTAAAATTCTTATCAGATAATGAGAGTGATCATTTGCATTTCTCTTAATAACTTTTGACTAAGTGAATGAAGATGTTTTTGTTTATGTGTTAATTTAATATTACATATTCTATATGAAGTCTTAAATGATTAAATAGTTACAAGTATGAAAAGTAAATAAAACAAAAACTACTTATTTATGTGCTTGCTTGGTCTGTATCAGTTTGTAAGTTAAAGAATATGAGTTCATATCCACCCACCCATCCATCCATCCACCCACCCATCCATCCATCCATCCATCCACCCATCCATCCATCCATCCATCCATCCACCCATCCATCCATCCATCCATCCATCCATCCACCCATCCATCCATTCGGTTTCACGTATTAAAGTTGTCTAATGGAGGTTGGGCATTTATCAGGTCGTGGCCCCCTCTGGTGGACACATTTAAAAGTGCTCAGCTTTTCAAACTAGTGATGACTCCCCAGTGAACCAACCAATATAAATCTCTTGCTAAAATACAAGAGTCAACAAATAAATTAAGTTTCAGTCAGTCATCGGGACTGATGATTTAACCTCATCAGTCCTGATGACTGAGATCTCTCAGTGTGAACAACAGTGACTGTGAACCAAAAGGCCTTGAAGTCTCAGTCTAGTATTGCTGGGTAATAGTAAGTTTGGTTTTCCTGTCGATGAATGAATGTTGCCAGGTGTCCCACTTTAAATTCACCCATCCACCTGCTGTTTCCAGAAACAATAGAGAAGATAAAGCTGTACAAAGCAGACCCAAACAAGAACTAAATTACTTTAGGGAAATGCAGTGGATTCACCTATCCATCCATTATCTAACACACTTATCCTTCCAAGGATGAGTGATAAAACTTTCTGCATGTCCCCTCCATCAGAAAAACCTCAGGCAGGGACATTTGCCCACTTTATTACACAACCGACTGACTGGTTGACCGACTGTAATCAAACAGAAATCTAAAGCAGTTTCAAAAATAAAAATAGATTTCAACTTCAAATGAGCACAATTTTGGTGCAGTACTAATTTTCACCAAAATTGCCAATTAGCAAGCAGGTAGATCCAACTATTACTAGTTCATGTTTGAGATTGCACCACGTACTAGTTTGAGATTCTGGTCTCCTAATCACTGAAGACGAGAGATGAAACTTTTTGTGCAGTTGGTAGGAATTTTCTGAGTATTTTATGTGCGATGTTGTGTGTTCGCAGCATCAAACACCCTTTTCATTAGTTGTGGCACAATTAGAAAGCTGGAGAGTTAGTTTAAAGACTAATGACATGAAGTGATGACATGGAGCGATGAGAATCCCTCCATGAACCAGCCCTCCGCTCCTCCACCTTCCCAGGACAGCTCCTTTCCTTCGTACTCAACACAGCCACAGGTAACCATCAGCATCCAGCAACAAACCTTGATCTAATAATACTGTTGTAATTTGTTCCGGTGTCCAGAATCTGGATTTATATTAATTTGGTCTAATGGAAAATACGACTTATTTGACCTCTGCTTAACAAAGTATATAACAACTACAGTTTTATACACTGTATAAATTATATTAACCATATATGTACTCTGTCTAAATTGGTGTTGGAGTGAACATTAAGCTTCAATATGCTTTTTTTTTTTTTTTTTTTTTTTTGCATGATATAGTCGCTATATTTCATTACGAACTGAACCAGAGCAGAGGCTGAACTTTGGACACTTTGGACCAGAGTAAATGTAGCCTGTATTTATAATTACAGGAAGACATGATGATAGATGTCATATGTTGTACATGTGGAAATAAGAGTAGGAATCACTTTGCACATAAAATTATAAACTAAAACACTGAAATCCTAAAAGTATTTCTGCTTAGCATAGAAATTCAATAATTTTCTGCCTAATCAACATCGTGTTAGACTGCCCCAGGGCAGCTGAGGCTACTATACAGTAGCTTGTGCAAATGAACAGGTGAGTGAGTGAATGTGGTGTGAAATATCTGGACTTTAAAAGTTTTTCATTCAACAAAGTTTGAACTTTCTCTGATTATTTTATGGCCAGCCTGCTGTCCTCCAGTTCAAACCAACCTCAACAACTCACTGATTATTAAATTGTGAGTAAACCATGTAGGTTTCAGGTATAATGTAGGATTAAAATAATAGAAAACAAAGAAAATTGATAAAACACATAAAATAACTGGGGCTTAATGCTGTGAGATTAACTTGAATAAATAGATTTTAAAGTGATCTGTTCTCTCCCAACAGACTGTTGTGTTATGTAAAAGTGTAGATTCCTGTTGGGTTGCTAAAAATGTATAAAATTCTCCTTTTTTAAAAAAATCTGGAAGATTTCGCCTGTGTTTGTTGCTTTCACTTTACAATTTTCTACTTTTGCTTTTGCGTAAATTCGATTTCGAATTTGAATTTATTTTTTTTCTTCGCCTCTGATTCTTGGTGGAGAACAACAGAGAAAAAGCTTAAGATGTATTTCATGTTGGTTTTCTTCAGGGTTACGGACTTTCGCAGCTGGATGGCTCAAGATTTGACCAGCAGCCTTTCGGGCCGCCACTTCAGCATCCCAACCAGCAGCCTTTCTCCACGGGTCAGCAGCAGCCAGGACAGCCGGGCGACTTCGTCGTGCAGCCAGTACTGCAGAATCAACAAGCGGGCCGCGCTAACGACTACTTTTGCAACTTACATCTTGACCGTGCTCTTCTGCTGCCTGCCAGTGGGAATGGTTGCCCTTCTCAGCTCCATTGCAGTAAGTGAACCTCTCTCGTATTTTGTCAACATTCTTGTTATGCGTCAGAGTGTTTGACCCACACACAGATCAGCTGAAGAATGTGTGGCATCTGTGGTACAAACACGTTTCCAACAATAGTCGAGGTAAAAGAAAAAAGAAAAATAAAAGACTTTATGTAATTTTAAGTCAAATATACATATAAAAACAAAAAAAGTTTTGAAATTTTAAAAAGCTCTACATTCATATGTATTATTTATTTGGACACATTTATTACCTATAGTGAAGATATTAAGGGTTTGTATAAACAGTACAGATAAATATAAATTATAATCAACTTGGAAAAAGAACAAATCAGTCTTTATGAGTTTTAAATTTGCTCTGAAGTCTCCTCTATTCTAGGCACGGTGATTATTGCACTTCAAGTTTGCTTTATTTATTGGAATGAGCCGTTTTTATTGCTTATCTGTAGATTGTGAGTGAACAACTGGCAGTAAAGTAAATTGCTCAACATGGAGAACGACGACTGATCTTTGATCCGCCTTTCTTAGCGCATGATGACGATGACACGCTGCCTGCGTTTTACAGGACGTCCGGGAAATGGGTGGGGGAACTAGAAGATGACCTTTGACCTTTTGAGACACCAATTGCCTAACTTATTGCTGTTGAAGACAAATTTGATCCTTAATTCACAATGATTGATGGGTGAATACAGACTAAATATAGCCTTCTGCTCTGGTAGGTTTGAATTTCTTTCAGTACAGATGGCACATTTATTGGGACTTTTAGGTTTTGACCAACGTTCATTTGTCAATTAATCAGTTTGAATTTTCCTGAAGCCATGGTGGTGTCCAAACGTCTGGCTCTAAGCTAAATGACTCTGAGTTGGCTAGTTTTTTTTATCTTTATTAATTTGTCGACTCTCTGGTCTTGGTGAAATAAAAAAAAACAAGAACACACACAGGTTAATGGTGCATTTTGTGTTCATTGTAGAGCTACTGGTAGTTCTAAACTTACTGCAGAAGTAACTATTTGTCCATGTGGGGGGTTTTATCCATGTAATGTGCTGCAGAACCAAGAAATATTTACCACATGCTGAAGTTTACAATAATAGCCATAACCTCAAACTTGTATTATCTAGCTAACTTGCTGAAGTTAGAAGTTTATTTTTAGCAGTTCTTAGACTTCTCATAAGTCATTGAGCACAACATTTGCACACCAGGCAGTGAAATTGCTTAAATTGAGACAGAAAATGTAGAAAAGGGTCTACTAGTTGACCTGTTTTATTGTAGCCATTAAATAAGCATGTTAACATACAAGTGTTTGTGTTGGATTTTATTTAGGATCTGTTTTGTTTGTTTTCTCTCATCCTGACTCTTGACGCCATTGCCAGAGGTGACCGGCAGGTGGCAGAGCGGAGCAGCAGACGGGCCCTCATGATGAACCACGCAGCTCTGGGATTGCAGTTTTTACCACCATCATTGTTGTGATTGTTATTATCTACACAATATAGTAAACTTTTTACCTCACATTTTGTCATCAGTCACCCATCTGATTGTCTAGAGTTTTTTTCCACTTGCTAATTTATTCAGTTTGTCTTGATATGTTTCTAATTTCTGGCTCCTCAGTCGATCACAATCCCAGATCATTTTTCGTCAGACACGGTCATTATTTTATTAGTATTGCTTCAGCCGAAGAGCACAAAAACATACACTTTTTGTCCATAAAAGACAATCTTTTCAATAATGAGAAAGGATCTTAGCATACTATTGCCAATAACTTATCAACATTTATTGGTTAACAAGTATAATCATTTGCATTTCTCAACTTTTATGAGGTTTTATGAATGAAGATGTTTTATTTATTATGAGTGTTAATGTAACTTACACACATTCTAGTCACAGATGTAAATAATTGAATATTTAGGATGCATGGACCAATAAAACATTAACCAAAATACCCAACAAATTCTGTTTTCTTGGCTTGAATAAGTTTGTAAGTTAAAGACCTGGATCTGTATGAGAAAGTGTATTTACCAACTTTGCTCCCTGTTCTATTGCTCATCCATCCATCCATATTTAGAATCTAACAACTATATAAAATAACTAGAAACAATAAAAATCAGCTGTTATACAGATCCATTTAAAAAAAATAGAATATTACTGAAAAGCCCATTTAGTTCAGGAGCTTTATCTCCAGCTGGCAGACGCATGTATTACCTAATAAGATAAAGAAAACACAACATTTGGAATTAGAATACTAGAATACTCGTTTGATGAAAACTTTTTTAAAAAACACAAATATCTGCTTAATAAAATAAATCTATGTCTAACAAAGGTTTTTGCAAAAACACTTTTAATCTGACAAACTGACCTGGTCTGAACGCATATTCTAATTTACTGAATGACTGTACATCCCTAGTAGTAATAATAATAATAATAATAATAATAATAATAACAATAATAATAATAATAATAATAATAATAATAATAATAATAATAATAATAATAATAATAATAATAATAATAATAATAATAATAATAATAATAATAAGTGTTAGATCTCCGGAAATTGGTATGAAAAGTTTACTCTTGGAGATAAAGGATTTCCCGGTTACAGAGGTCTTGGTTCCCTCACATTGATCAGGTGCTCCGCTAAATTCCTGAAGAACCAACCAATTCCAGTCTGTCTTTTAAATCCAGTCAAAAATGATCAAATAAATCAAGCTGAAGTAAAAATAAATGAACGGAGACAACAGTTCCTTAGAATGAGATCACTAAACCAAAAAATGTAGTGGCTGTGAACTACATTACCACGAACGGGGTTTGGTCTAGTATTAATGGATCATTTCAAGTTTTTCCTGTAAACGTGTGAAGACCGCAAGACCCACCTGCTGCTGGTTCATTCGGGCTACCAGCAAAAAAAACCAGACCGCAGAAAACTGGCGTCAAATATCAGTGGACCCAAACAATGGCGAAATAATGAATGGATATTCTAAGAACTCGTTTGTTTGTTTGTTTGTTTTGTTTTTTTGCGATTTCCTTTGAGCATATTTCAAACAAAAATACAATAGGATAAAATACAAATTTCACGGGGGGGAAAAAAAGAAGAGAAATCTAAATGTCAGTAAAGGTGGCAGACTTTCTGGGTGGGGTGGACATATTTGAAGCTTTAAAGTCTGGGGAAGGAGAGTTGAGTTTGGAGAGCAGGCATGTTTCCCACGAACACACCTCAAAGGCGCACATCTTTGAGTTTGAGTTCGCTCAATAAATGCTCAGATGCTCGTGTCGAGTGAAAACCATCCTAATAAATTTTCGTTTAGGATGCTGCTTTTCTTTAGGGAGATTCACTCACTAATATAACTGCGTATCCAAAGCGGAAATGTAAAAGGTATCAAAATAAAAGCCGGGTTCATCTTCAATGTGATTTCAAATCAGCACGAGGGATGCTGCAATCTCAAAAATGCTTAAAGATCTTTGTGAAGGATTTTATTTTTGAAAGCCGGACCGGAAGTGTTGCTTTGAATTCCGCAAACTTGATACAGTTTGTAATTATAATTTTTGAGCACCCTGGTTAGATCATTTACTCCAGGTGCCGTTTGTGTTGGGGGACATCCTTGGCGTCCTTGGAAGAAGTGTTTATCAAACTATTCGGGAGGGAAAAGAACGTTCCTTTTTGCTTTTTTTTTTTTAAAGTGATATTCCTGACAGGTGGACTTTGTAATCCCATGGATTCTGAGAAGTCAGCGACTGCTCCAGGCTGGGACAATGAGAAGTCCTCAATGATCCAAAACCCACCTCCACCTTACCATGATAACCCGGGAGTCGCTCCGCCGGGCCAGGCTTACCCCCAGCAGGTAAGAAAAAAAAGTATTTATTAAACTTTACGAGTTTGTATAGTTTATTTATATAGCCTATATAAAATAATAATAATTTGTAAAGTTTAACAGAAATAAAACTTAAATTATCTTTGCCTTAGTTATTAATTCCTCACACTTTCCTTGTTTTATTCCTCCTACTTAAGTCTTAGATTGTTTTTTTTTTCCTTCTAAATCTAATTTTTTTTTTTATTTGAAGAAAAAAGTAGCAAATTATCCAAAAACTACAAAGTAAACTTGTTTTTTATTGTATTTAATTTTTAGATAGGCTATAGACATATATAGCTATAATCAGTTAAAAAACGTTGCTGAAGCAAGACCCAGCCTAAATGATGAATTGCACACTTCTGATGCTTAAGTGAGGATTTACTCTTGCTTAATCGAGACGGTTGGTTTGTGACTAAGAGAAATATACTTTCGGTTTGAATTCATTTGTAAATTTCAGTCCCTTTTTTAACCGTTTTCATCTCATCTTTCACTGTGGGCAAACGGCATTATGGCGCCTGGGCGTGGCCGTGAATGACGAAGCAATGATGTGACAAACTTCAATGAATAAAATAGTTTCAGATATTCCATCTATAGACATTTTTCTTACTCACAAAAGACAGTACTACTTGTCAAATGTGACATAAATGCAACCTTGTATGACGAAACATAAAGTAGTTATGAGCATATATATATAGCCTATATATCCTTCCTTTTTGAAGGTAAAAATGTGTGTGTGTGCAATGGTCCGTTACCCACTCTATCGTTTAGTTTGGTGCCTCGCCCAGCTGGACAAACAAACAGCCATGCACACAAGCATGTGTGCAAGTAATTTAGCAGTCCTGTATTTTTGGACCGAAGGAGGATCGAACCCACGCATGGACGGAGAAAAACATAGCAAACTCGACACAGAATGACGCAGAACTTTGTTGCTCCAAGGCAAATGTTTGAACCACTGCCTACGCAGAGGATGGCAAAGTGATGGAATAAATAATAAAGACAGATGTGTTCTATCCTTAACATCCTAAAAAAAATTTTAATCTGGATCCTCCTACCGTTACAGAAATTGTCTCTTTCAAATTGTAAAATATATATATATATACGCATGCAAAGGTAATCTGATCAGATTGAAGTTTTTATTCGTTCTGACAATAATTTACTGATATTTAGTTTAAAATTGAATTGAAACTAAAAATCAAGTAAAACTTAGATTTTGGGTTTAATTACTGGTTTCTGATCCAGTTACCCAAACATACACAGACTCTATACAGATAAATTGCAATGTTTTATGTTTTGACTGTTAAGCAAAAAGCAAAAAAATAAATAAATAAATAAAACAATTTGGGACTTCTGGCAGCATATAATATGGAGGAGTTTTTGGTCAACTGAAATAGTCAATGAGATGTCCAGGTGTCTCCAAGTAAACTCATACAATTGTCGATTTGCAGCTCTATTTTTGTATTTAATCTTTGCAATTTGCATACTCCCTTTATTCCCATGTACCCATGCTGTCGTGTTATAGGTTAGTTTTTCTTTGTAGAAGGTCTCATGATTAACATATAGCAATAACACTGAGTCACAAGTTGGTAACTCATTTTATATGCAAAAAAAGGTGCAATTGAAACAGCAAAAGATCAAATACCAAAGAGGCCCCGTCAAAGTCCTTTAGTTTCAAAATGAGCACAAATCATCATCTGACTTGCTGTAGAGTTGATGTGAAGAGTTAACGCCCATATGTTTGTGCTGATCTGTATTATTGCCCAAAAGCTTCGGTTTTGTCTGAACAACATGGAGATATTTTGTAGTTTGCATGGAAACATAAGTCTAAACATTGCTATGTTCCTTGACATACTAAACCTTACTAAAGATACAGGTTTTACATCTTCTTTTTCTCACTTTCAAATGAGGAGTTTCACATTTTCCGCCCTTCACCAGCACCTCTTTAAACGTTTGAAGTGTTGGAATATTCCAATTAGGTCAAACCACCAAAACTTTCATCTTTTTCCAAGTCATGTGAATTCCCAACAGATGCTACTTCATTTTTATGACTATAAAATATTTCTCCCACCTTGCAGTACTCATAGGGAGGAAGGAAAGTGAGAACAGAGTTTTGATGACGTCTTGTGTAAGAGCTTCCTTTGGTTTCTACTGTGCAATGTTGGAGTTCAGAATGATTCTTCTTTCCCAATTTTGCATATTTCACTCAAGTCCAATTTGCAAACCAAATATAAGATATATATATTTATATATATATATATATATATACCTATAGGATTCCAACAAAATGATAATGCATGCACTCAATGCCAATACGTGGCTCTGACAGGAATGGTGACCTGGGTAAGTGCGCTGTTTGTAACCACATCTCCTCTTCCTCTTTCCCATAATGTACACAACCAAATGAACACACACATCCAACATACCACACCCAACGTATTGTGCTTCTGATTTTGTCTTGTGTAATCCTGACGTTGAAAATTTTTTTGTTTGTTTGTTTGTTTCATTGATCCGACACTTGGTTTCAAGAAACTCTGGTTGATGTGGTAGAAAACAGTTCTATACTTTAGAAACCAACACCGGTGGTTCCCTGGAACATAACAATGAAGAAACGTCATCCAGAAATGTGACTCGATTGCGTTTTATTCTTGCTGCCTTCAGGGTTATGGATACCCCCCGCAGCAAGGCGCCATGTACAACCAGCAGGCGTACCCACAGGGCCATCAGTACCTGGGGCAGCCGGGCCCCGTCGTCATGCAGCCCACCGTGTACGTCACCCAAGGCCCTCTGACCAACCCCGTCAACGACTACATGGGCTACTCCATCTTCACCATGATCTGCTGCTGCCTGCCGCTTGGAATCGCTGCCCTCATCTACTCCATCTCGGTGAGTTTCTTCCGCCGGTAATCGTTTGATCTCTTTGATATCTGCACCTCCGGTGAACATATATCTGACTGTTTCACCCCAGGAAGAGATGAAACGCCAGAATAGCCCCTGCTTGCATGTTAGGGCAGGCCTGTGTGTGCAAGCTGATGTTCCCACACTTGTTCAACCACATTATGGCAACAAAAGTGGGAATAGGAGGAGGATTCATTTTGTCTTCTAGGGTCCTATTTTCAGTTCCACGTTCGTCTTCAATGACAAAAACCGCTGTTTGCTCTAGCAGGTCCAGTTGATTTTTAATTATTTTTTTAAAAGGGTATTTATTCAGTTTAGTTCAAAGCAGACACCTTTTTAGTGTAAATATTACCAAGCAGAGTCAGGTGGAAGATGGGTGTAAAAAAATGCTGTGGCTTTTAACTTCACTGCAACCAAATTGGATTTTCAGTTTCACTGCTAACTGAAGTTAATTAAACAGAAACCAAAACGTAAAAATGTTCTGAGATTAAAGTACTCAATTTACAGTACAAGTGATATCTTAAAGCACGGGGCTTTATTATAGGGGTGTCAGAATAAAGACACCCCTTCTTTTTGAAGAAGTTTTTGAAAACCGTGTGCCCTTTCTTTTACTTAATCTTTTTTTTAAACCCGTTTATGATTTACCACTTTATGTTATGAATTCAAGAAGTCCTGTTTTGGAGAAGTAAATGGCATTTACTGGAAGAGGAGTGTGGAAGCAGAGCAGAAGGTACAGAACGTGCATAGAGTTCTCCATTGTTGAGTTAAATAACTTCTCCATTGTTGAGTTAATTAACTTCTCCATTGTTGAGTTTTAAATGCGTTCAAATCTATGTGCGTCTCTTGCATCTCATGAAGGCTGCGTGAAAGTTGAGGGTGGGGCAAAACTGCGAGTTGAAATGTGCTTCAGCTTTGTTGGTTTACTCTACTTCCCCAGCTGCAGCCAGCTGGCCCCACTCTGCGTCAGCCATGGGTGGCAGGAGGTATGCTGTTGACAGACTGCTGGGCCGTTCCCTCAGCAGCAGCAGCAGCAGCAGATGATGGTCCACATACAGCACCAGCTGCAACATAGCGCAGGACTCTCCTCCCGGCCTGGACATTTGAGTGGCTTTAATGTACAAACTGTCCCGGTGGTTTAAAAGTCCTGCAGGTGGCTGGGGAGGCGCTCTGTGGGAAACTGTGACCTACATTCATTGCCCTCAGGTGGTTATCAGTGGTATGTTAATGAATCATTAACCTAAAGATAAACATAAACTAAGACACCAGGACATTGTAATAAGTAAGATTTTAACTTGTTTTAACTGGAGACACTCTTGTTAAAAGTGGACTCTGAAAATGTCTACACGTATGTGACTTATAAAAAAAATACGGCTTTTCCATATTTATTAAAATTTTCTCCATTTTGTGACAGTTTAATATGAGACAGGCAATCTCCCTTGCCTTTACCTCGTACTCCTACTGCCACCTGCAGGAATGCATCGACCTGTCAGAGAGGAGGAGGGACTTGGTGCAGTCAATCATTCTTGTGTATGCTGCTCTCAACATGTTTAAACATAAAAAGCATAGCTGATTCAGTAATTGATCAACAAATCAATAACAGCACACATGAGAATAGCTTGTAGAAACATTAATTAGCTTAACATGACTGAGCTATTACTAGCAACTAGCATATTGAACACTTCCAAGTGACACATAAATATTAAGATAACACCCTACAGTAACCATTAGCTAACTTTTATAAATATTTTGGACTATTTCTTTACTGTTAAGCCAATACTCACTTACTTATGACCTACACTGGCACAACAGCAACGACTGAACCGCACCTCTATAATAACAGTCAGCTCTCGACCAGACTTAACCACAGAAACGCTTGACTGACAAGGAAGGCTGTCAAACAACATGGCTGGGCCGGTTCTAACGCTTCATCACGGGCGCTACGATGAAGTTGTGTGATTCTTGCTCTCTCGTGTTGATTTGGTGACGATGGAGTGATGTTTTCTTTTGGGGGAAAATAAAGGGAACAAAGCAAAATCCAACATAAGTCTACAAGTCGCATTCCCATTTAGTTTGTCTCAGTTAAGCTCTGTGAAAATACCCATCATGACTTTTGTGTTGCTGTGTTCAGTTGACATTCCTCGGCGTCGGATGTTTTCTGAGAAGCGTTGAGAGTAAGCCCCAAGATGTTTAGACCAATCGTTGAGTCGCTTCTCAGTTTGAATTCTTCCTTTTCGGGAAAGAATTTGCTAAAGTTATGCAGAGACTCTCAGCTGTTTGGGCTTCTTTTACATGAGAAGTCTCAACAACCTTCAAGGTTGGCTTTTCCTCCTCAACAGATAAGGGCTTTTTAGTTTTACTGTCCCAAAGCAGATAAAAAAGATAACGTCGCCTCCAGGTTGCAAACACAATAAAGGCTAATCTGAACCTTAACTCTGAACAGCCCAGGACGTATCACTCAGATAAAACTTTTAACCTCCAATGAATAGAGTTGTGTTGATGTGACCACATTACTCCACAATGACCTTGTTGCTGGTTAAAGAGCATTAAGGGAAATCTTTGACATGGAGACACCAGTTCTCCGTTCCTCCATGACAGAAAAAGGGAATCGGCCAATTCTTGTAAAATAACACACTTCCTGTTCCCATGGTTGCCTTTAGACAAAGACCAGAAGTTTTTGCTCAAACAGTTTTGACTCGGGTGACCTGCTTTATAACTGGACATTATAACATCCTAAAGTTTTTATGCTGTCCTAAAAAAAACGTACAGTAAGAAGAAAATCTTTGTCTCGACTTTAGAAGTCAGTTGAGTATACATTTGAGAAAACCTTTGGAAATATCGGCTGAAGTAAGAGTTTGGTTTTGCTACAAGGAAAAAATAAAATGAAATCATTAAAAATTACTGGTCACATTTAGAAATGGATAATCTTTAGATCAAAATGACATGCATGGTTTTTACATTTGCTGTTCTATTTACCTGTAAATTGTTGCATAACAAGATAAAATCTTACCTCCCAAGCGAGCTCCTGCCTCTGCTGACATCACACAAGGCTACTGATTAGAGTTCATTTGTGGTTTTTCTTGCTCTTTTTCCCTCCTTATTTGAACATCTATGAATTAAGTAATTTCTGCAGCATTTGGCAACATTAAAATGCATAATGGAAGTTCATGTCACGGGCTTTCATTTCCAAAGATCCAGGCAGCTCGAAAGTAGAAAACACTGTTGCTGTGCATGCCATCAGCGAACGATTTGTCCTTTTGTAACTCAAACAAAGAGCATCATCTGGTCTCCCTCAGAGTAATGGGGTAATTGGTGATGACATAATGATGTTTACTGCATCTCTTCTGGGATCTGCAGTCTTATCATCTTACCAGAAGTGCAGCGAGACAGGAAATGTCTTTCTTTCCTGAACAATACTTGCAGTAAAAGAGGCCCCTGAAAGGCTGTTGGGAATGGAAAAACTGTTGGAAATGAACAGGCTTTTGAAGAAACTGTGTCTGCTTTTGGGACCATAAACAAACTTTATTCTCCTGCATGTTCTACAGAAGAGGTTCCTGTTGTGGTTTACGCATTCTCCTGAGCGTTGCTTCGTAGTGGCTCTGCGTGATGAACTTGTTGTTTAGGGTTGATATACACTGCCTTGCAAAAGTATTCAGAAACACTTGAACTTTTCTCCATTTTTGTCCCTTTACTACCACAAACCTCAGTGTAATTTCATGTAATCTTTTGTGAGAACCTCTAGTTGCGGTCTACTAGCCGGGAGTAGCAAGAAGAAAGCCATCACAGATAAACAAATTTTTAAAAAGTCGTCAGAAGCCTTGATTGCCCATTGACGCAGTTCATCTAGTGGCCACGGAAAATATGTTGAAGAAGGAGCAAAGACCAAAACCGAGCTACAGATGCATGCAAAAGCGTGTGTAAGGGAGAAACTAGCGTAGCATGTTAGCCTGATGGGAGGATGGATGCAAAAGACTTCAATGAAGAAGAGATTCACCTTTTAGCACAGCAATGATGCTGAGATGCTGTCAGAGCTGGTATCAGTTGGTTTAAACTTTTTCACATTGTTGTGTTTATTAAACAGTCCCATATTACTGAAAAAGATGGAGGAACCACCAGCGCGGAAAGTTAATCACACGAAGAGCTACTTGTCGGCTAAGACTTAGTCATTTATGATCTGTTTACATTCATTTGTGAAGACGCAGTAAACACAACGTGGTTTGGGATTTGACCATTAGGCTTTTTCCTTATTAGGACTGGCGGTGTCCGAGAGCCCAGATAGCAGCAGCCTGAGATGGCAAAAGGATGCTGCAAAACAAACTTCTTAACCCACAGCGATCGGGAAAAAGTCCTGAGTGGCTCCTCCTTTTTTTCCCCCCTCACTTTCCTGGAAAGACAATAAAGTTGTTTTACACCGGAAAAGGAAAATAATGGCAGAAATGTTAGTGGTGGGCAAAATCTGCTGCAAAGGAAGTTCAAATGTACTTTTTTTTTTTACTGTTTTGAACAAGTCTGATGTCAGATTTGGGTCAACACAGTTTGTCTGGAACGTCAAAGACAAGCAGCGTTTTGTTGGGAATCTGATCTCACTGCAAGCTGCTCTCCGCCTTTGTGTTCACGCTGTGAAAGGGTTGCTTTCTTCCTCTTCAAATCAGCCTTTTATTACTGAGCATCAAACCATTTCGGGTCAACCGTCTCTGCGTGCCAGGGTGAGGGTGTGTTTCGCCAGGCGAGAAACTCCAGCATGGGATCATTTCCTCTTTATCGGTCTCAATGAGCAACCCGTGATTTCACTCTTGATGACAGACATTTGGGAAATGCAGCCCTCCTTAAACTTGCTGTCGACAAAGTGTTCAAGAATTTCAACATTTCAGTGTTTCTATTTTTTTATTTTATTTTTTTTTTATTTTTATAGAATGCAGATTTAAAGATTGAGTTTTGCAGTCTGGTAAACTGAGGCTTGAATAACCTGTTTATCTGGAGGGTTTAAAATCAACCGTTTATTCTGTCTTTCAGTGTCTTTTGAATATGTTTGAATAAGCAAACTCAATTATTGTACATGTTTGAACAAGTGTGCTTTTCCCTTTCTGTTTCTGTTACTCGCAAATTGCCAAAACCCACAATGGGAAATTTTATCTACAATCTTGACTACATGTGGCACCTTTCAGTTCTCCCCCCTCCCACCAACCTCTACTAGTTTTTCATACTGAACTCGTGTGAAAATGACGAAGCAGAGTTATTTTACAGCCAATATAAAGTTGGACAAAGCTGTAGGTCTTGCCTCCTGACGGTAAACATAATGAAAACCTGAGATAAAAGCTGATGAGCAAAGGTTTTTCATGATATTAAAGTTTTTATTTTCTCTCCATTTTGTCATATTGCAACCACAAACCTCCATGTTTTATTGGGATATTATGTGACACGGCCAATAAAAAGTAGGGCATTATTGTCAAAGTGATTTTTGCAAAGGAATTTACAAACCTGAAAAAATGCACTCCTATCATAAAAAACCCAGAATCCCAGCAGAACTTTAAACTTTAACTTTAAAAACAGGGTCCAATTACACCGCTCAGGCCAGCATTTCAACGTGGAAAGAGTAAGGCGCAAGAGCAAACCTACCGCACCGTGGCTGCCACACCTCGGATTGACTGGATAAATATGAGCTGTTTTGTGGAAGGCTTTTAAAAACAAAAGAAGACATTGGAAAGTTATGTTTACATGTAGGGAACAATAGACGCTTGGACAAAGACTTGTTCAAATACGACCACAACTAAACAGGTTTTTGGGTTTTTTTTACCACAAGTGGAAAAGCTACACACGTCGTTTCTGCTGTGAAATATGTCTGTTTTTGTGGGCTGCAGGTTTTTTTTTTTTTGTTTGCTTGTTTGTTTTTTCTGTGGGTTTTCTATTTCAAGGTTGTTTGAGGACTGACTACCTGAAACAACCCAGTCAAGCTAATTTGTTAGTAAGTGGGGAAAATAACCTTCCCTATATGTAGTAAGGTTAAAGGAGACACTTGGAAATTCAAAATAATGGTCAAAATTAGTACAAAATAAAATAAAAAAACATATATATATGTTTTTATTGATTTATGTGATTTCAGAATGTTATGAACCAAGGCGTTTCAGTCTGTTGTAAGGACAGACTTTACTTGGCCAGAGTTACCGTGGGTGAAAGGTGTCATGAAATTGTCAAACTTGCGTCATTGTGTCGGGGTTGACGAAGTTGAGAAACAAAATCCCATTGAATGTCCGACTGAGGTCACCGTAGTTTCTTCTGAGAGCCGGACGCTCAAAGCTTATATCTTTCTGTCTTATTCAGATATACTCCTTTCTGTTTTACCCATTTTTTTCCAACCATCTTTTCTTTTTTTTTAAACGAGGCGATTGAAAGCAGTGAGGCACATTGTGAAGATATGGATGAGTCCACCTTCCCTCGCTTTGACTCTCATGGCCGAGCCACTTGTGAAATCTGATTTCCTTTGAGCGCTCGGTTCTCTTTTCCTCTTTCATTTGTTTACATCTCTCGTAATGGGCCTTCCAGTCAGGGCCGGCCTCTGCAGACTGAGAGAACAGCGGCAGGAGCAGCATTATTGTGGAAGCGTTTAAAAATCAATTTTATAATGGAGCTGCAATCAGACCCAACGGCTGAGAGTGAGTTTTTTTTTGCTTTGTTTTTTTTTAATGCCACATCCGTTCAGGGTGGTTCTGGCAGACTGCGGGAGTGGGTTAGTGAGCTCTGTGGATGTATCCTTATCATCTGATAACATTCCTCCTAATTCAAGGCCAGCAAGCCGTTGGTTTAGCTTGGCAGCTTTAGCAGGTTATTCCTAGAAAGACCTGAAGCTAAATGGCATCCATGTTGTCTGTGGTCTGTTAACTTTAGGAAAACAGTCTCTGGCCAAAGAATGTGTCCGATAGGGTTCTCTGGAAAGCCTCTTTCACACCCACACACATTCCTTCTGGGACTTGGCTTTTTGTTTTGTTTTGTTTTTTTTGGCTGCAGTGACATGTTTCAAATCATCAAACTGTTTCAAGTCATATCAAAGATGACCAGAGTAAATCAAAAAGGAGTTTATTTATCAAGACTGAAATCTGTCCACGCCAACCCGGACCTTCGGGAGAAAAGTGAACATAATGATTGTGACATTTAGCAGTTGCGATGACTAGCAATTTTGATCACAACTGCTTCAAAACCATATAAATCCGGATTGATGGATATCAATGAGTTTGTTTCTTAGTTGTTCTTTAATTCCTGTAGATCGGGCCTTGATCTGCTCCTTTTTTAAAGAAAACAGCTCTTCCAGGCGACTTCATGACTCTGGTAGTGATCAGGATTGAATGTTTGAATGCTGCTTCTGAAATTAAACTCAGATTTTCAAACACTTTAGTTATTTACCTGTATTTTACAGCTTAACAAAAGAGGGGATTACTTTCTCACACTTGGATAGCTCTCCCTTGTCTAAGAAGTTAAGCCATTTAGTGTATTTTGTATATTTTCAGGTTGTTTTTATCTCAACACTTTTTGACGATTTGACAGAAAATTCAGAAATTTACGCAACTGGACATAAACCTTAATGTGTACTTTTCATATCTAAGCAGGGCCACTAAATTTTCCCACTCCAAGCCAAAAATTTAACATTATCATGTCTTTAGATATCAGCTGGGAGGAATGAAATCACTCTAATAATCAAGCAGGCATGTCCAAAGTCCGGGCCATTGATGGCCCGCGGTCAGATTTCATACTTCAGTCTTATAATGTATTATTTATGTACGGAAGAGGATTAGGGCCACTGAGAAAAAAAAGAATTCTGACTTTAATCTCAGAATTCTGACTTTAAAGTCAGAATTAATTTTTTTTCGGTGGCCCTAATCGTCTTCCGTATTTATGGCCCGCCTGCACTGTCAAACAGAATAAATAAATCATAAAACCTGAAACTGTAATTCCTCCTTTCACCGAATGGTGGCAGCACCACTTTAATACTATCAGTATCTGCATCCATGCCGCAACCTCTCTCAGCTCATTTCTGCCATGGCCACTGCAAAGAAAACGAGGAAAGTTGACGGTGAGGGCCGCCGCTTTCAAGAGAGATGGGAATTACAGTACTTCTAAACTGAAAATCAAGGCAATTGTGCTTGTCTAATTTGTATTGAGACGGTTGCCTTGTTTAAGGATTTCAACGTAAAGAGTTGCTACCAGACTAAACATGCTAACACATACGACAAGCTAACAGGGAGTGACCGTGCTGAAAACGTGAAGCAGCTCCAAGCTGCACTGGCATCACAACAGCGATTCTTCACGAGTCAAAAGAAAATGCCACCAAAGCAAGCTACGAAGTGGCCATGTTAATAGCTAAACATGGGAAACCTTTTACTGAAGGTACATTTATCAAAGACTGCGTTAAAATGGTGGAGAACAAGAATTTGCGAATGTTTGCCTGGCGCGGAGAGTTGAGGACAGGGGAGAGGCTTTTGATTATTTCTCATTAGCCTGCGATGAAAGCACAGATGCATCTGACACTGCACAGCTACTGAGTTTTTTTTTAAGAGGAGTTGCTGGACCTCCAAAGCATGAAAGGCCAAACCAGAGGATCGGATTTATTCGTTTCTGTTTGTGAAGCTGTTGATGATATGAAACTACTATGGAGTAAAGTTTCTGGGATTATTACGGATGGTGCTGGATAAAGACAGGTTTCCAGAAATGCGAACATTTGCTAAAAAAAAAAATGCTGAGCTTATTCGGCTCCACGTATTAGCGTGAGAAGACATTCTCTGTCATGAACTTAAACAAGAACCGACTGAGGTCAAGACTTAAGTGACTCTCACTTGCGTGACATTTTACGCATCTCAAGCACTGCCCTCAAACCAGACCTGGCCTCTTTACTGAAATCCAGGTCTCCGTGTCACCCTCCTCAGTAACGTCAGCAAGTTATTCGTTTCTTGATCAATCTGAAATTGAGTATTTTGATCGGTAACATCTGTCACTATCAACAGTGGAAAGCCAAAAGAACATTTATGCACTTGGATTGATGGCACTTATTTTTATTAAACTCCTGAGTAAGATTTGGTTATTACTGTTGATGTTGTGAACCTGTACATGCGACACAAACTATTACTTTCTGAAAGATATTGTAAATGACAAGAGCAAAATTCACTTGTTTTAAGATTTAATAATAATAGGCAACTTTGCATTACTTATAACTCCTGTTTAAAATGTTCACGAGGCAAAGATATTTTTAAACTCATGTGAATTTAAGGTATTTCATACAGTTTGTTCAGTGTTATCTGACTCTCCAGATATGAATGAAAGGCAGAATTTGTGTTTGTTAGTGTTCTCATCTGCCTGAGTGGCTTATATTTGGTTATTTTGTCATTTGAAAAATAAAGATATTTGTGACGATGAAAATTGTTTTATAACAGTGTGAATTTGCATGAAATTTTTGTAGTTAAAAAAATGTCCGAACAAACAATTGGCCCCCGGGCATCTTCACTTTATCAAAATCTGCAAAACGTTTGGACACCCCTGCTGTAGAGGAACACAACTCTGAACGGCTCAGCCACGTTTAGTGTAAACGTGGCGTTGCTTCCTGGATTCAACCTTTCTTTGATCAGCCTACATGCATTTTCACATGAAACTCAAAGGGGATTCAAACTTTTGTGGGGTTTTTTTTGGGGGGATGGGGGGTTTAAATTGTTTTTTATGCCTGGGCTCGTGTATTGTAACATTGTAGAAGTGCAGCTTGTTGCGTTTGGCTTCATGTCACTTTAAGGTGAGATCCAAGTGACTGCACTGCAAAAATAAAAACAAAATCTTACCAGGTATTTTTTTGTTTAGTTTCCAGTGCAAATGTCCTAGCACACTTGGAGTAAGATGAAAGAGCTTGATTTAAATCAATAATATTGATAAAAAAGTAGTAGTTCAACTGGCAGATTATTTCACTTATAACAAAACATTTTTCCTGTTATAAGTGATGTTATATTTCATATTTGCACTAAAAACTAGACTAAAATTACTTTGTATGATTTTAGTGTTTTTGCAGTGAATTTTACTGAAGTCAAAATGCTTTTATTTGTGTAAATGGTGACCTTTCAGTCTTGAATTTTTTTTTTTCTTCTCTCCCTATATTCGGTTGGAACATGCAAGATTACATGGACACTTTGCAAGACAGACGGCCTCGCCAAACTTCTGTGTTTTGTTCCGTTTTTAGTTCGTCTCCACGTAATCGCATATTCTACCCACATTAAACGGCTGCCGAAGCTCGTCCACGGTGGCCCCGTTCTCTATCGGACAACGGAGAAGAATGCAGACTCGGGCCGAGCAGATCGTTGGAAGGGGGCTCACGGTATTTACAGCACTTGAGCAAAACACGGAGGCAGCCTAATCCACGGGAGACGAGTGCAGAGGCAGTAGAGTGACGAGTGTTGCAGAAAAATCCCAGGAACGAGGCTTGCAGGAGACAGGAAGTCGCAGTGAGGCTGGAGCATAAGCAGACCGCCGGGGAGCACAACACGACGAAGTCAGCCGGGAGCAAAGCTGCTGATCTGTTGTGGGTAATGAGCAAAACCCAAAATGTCTGCGATGTTTACTTGTTCTCGTGGTGGTGCAGTGTGTGTTGGGAAAATATGCAGTGCAAACTTAAGAGTGTAAGAACATTGAACCACACCACTGATGGTGGAAAGCTAGAGCCACAGCCGGCCCCGGGGCGCTCTGCGGTACACCAGCTGGCAAGAACACGACGACATTGGGCAGAACGTACAATGAAAGAACAAATGCTTTCAATATTATTATTAAAGACAAAACAACAGTTGCTATTGGACCTAAAATTCAATAAGAAAAAAAAACCCTCAAAATTTTGAAAAGAAGACTTCCAAGCTTGTTATGGATTGCGAAACGTCTGCTCAGAGTGTAGTTTGCTATTCACCGACACACACACACCATGGGCATCAATGCCATTGATTTTATTGATGGATTTGAAATTTTCTTCTTTTCAGGCTAGAGTGAGCTCATCCTGAATTTAATTTCAAAATTTAAACTGTGTGTGGGTGTGTAGTGGGAAACCCTGCTTGTTTGTGTTCCCTTTTATACACACTACTGGAAAACACACAACAAACTTTTCATTTTCTGTTCTGTAAGGAGCCAGATGAATCACTCCTTATTTAAGAAAAACCAACAGATATGCTGTAGTTGGAACAAAAATATACTATGAAAATTTTTTAAAAAGTGCCAAAACTGCTGTACCAGTCAAATCTGTGGGTTCTCCTACAGATGTGTGCTGGGGCAGAGCTGCAGATGTTTACAGTACAAACATCACATACCTGTAATGTACTGTAAACAGCTGCACACTGTACAATTACAATTTTTACTTGCCATTTAAGTTGCTACATTCCTGCTGATTAGCATCGTCTGCATACCAAACTCTGGGTTTTCTCATGGTAAACATTTGTCCTCCTTCCTCTTGCACTTCTCCAGGTTTGTGTGCTGTTTCAGTGGCTGCAGTACATAGAAGTTGAGGATTTCTGGTGTTTTTAATTTGTCACGTATACTCTGCTGAAAAGCATGAATCAAGGTTGAGTTTTTACCCCCCTTCCCCGATGGGCTTATAGTTCTTGTGTCTCCGGTCCAGGCAGCTGAGGCAAACACTGCGGTGGGTCTGGTTCCCCTGCAGTGTTGGTAAAAGATTTTCTCTATAAACAAAAAAGACGGGTGGAATGAGCTGTTCCTCTTGTTGCACCATTAAACTCACTGACTGAATAAAGCGTCGCCGTAGAAATAAGATTTACTTTCAAACTCCGATTGCTCTGCATCTGTATGTGCCCGCTTTGTTTTATTCAATATTTCCTTATTGTTTTTTGTTGGGTTTTTTTGCCTCCAGGCCCGTGAAGCCAACCACAGCGGTAACCGAATATCTGCAGAGAGGAACAGCAGGACCGCCAAGACGCTGAACCACGTGGCTCTGGGGCTCGGGCTCGGATCCATCGTCCTTTTAATCATTTACGTTGTGGTGGTTGCCGTCATGGCTACCGCACACTAGCGTCTCTATTTCATACATTTACTACGCATGCCTCTGTTACGTAACGAGACGCTGCCCTGCGGTTGGTTGCATTATTGAATTATTGTGTTGAAGAGAATGTAATCAGTGTGATTTTTTTTTTTTCATCGTTGTTTTGTAATTAAAGTGATTAAGGACCTGCTTCTCTTTTGACAGTTTTATTTTTATATAAAATTATTATTTTTTTATTATTATTTCAGACAAAGTGGGACAATCGGTCTCTCACAAAATCAGCATAAATTTAGAAAAAGTGGCGCTGCTGTAGCGGACGCAGCTTCCTCTATTGGCTCTGACTCGATCTGATCGAATTAAACCGAACCGTTCCGACTATTTGGCAATGATTTTATTTTCCCTTTTTCTACTTTTTCCAAACCATGCTTAAAATGCTTTGTTTCTCAATAAAGAACATCTTTATAAATAAAAGCGTAAATTATTTTGAGTCCTTTTCTTTCTGTTTTGCTTATCCAACTGCAATAAAAATGATTTTATTTTCCTTTTCTACTTTTTCCAAACCGTGCTTAAAATGCTTTGTTTCTCAATAAAGAACATCTTTATAAATAAAAGCGTAAATTATTTTGAGTCCTTTTCTTTCTGTTTTGCTTATCCAACTGCAATAAACGATGTAAACGATGTTGTCTCCACTTCCTCTGCCCCGCCCTCGCTTTTATTCACTCCTTCATCACACGAGTTCATGTCCAAACTGATGTTTTCAATAAACTTCTGCAATTGCTGTTCAACTGCTCTTTGTTTTTTGTTTTTTTTTTTGTTTTTTTTCTTGCCTTCTTCAATTTTAAGTCATTGTGCAATACAAGTGACCATTTAGCTACTTAGTTCCATTTTCTCAAATCCTTTCCTTTTCGAGACCGTGGGATTCCGTGTCGTCGCCTCGTATTTTTTTTGTCTCGATGATGGCTCAGGAATAACAATGGAAAACTTGAGAGAGAAGTGTACAAATAGAGACTTCCAAAAGTATGCAGTCGTAGTTTTTTGTTTTTTTTTAGCACATTTGATACTTTGCAAATCCACATGTAGAGACTGACATTATTGCACATTATTTTTTATTTTATTCCATCTGTAAAACCGTCAAAAAAATTTGTCAAACTGGATGGAAGTAACTGGTGAACGTCAATTGTAAAGTCACGTCACAGAGTCTCGGTTGTGTTTGCGTTTGGCTTCATAACATCACCAAAACCTTTAAAGACCCGAGAATTACTGTGATATATAAACGTAAAATAAAAGCTATATATCTCTTTTTAAAAAAAATAATATTTTCATGCCATATTTGAATCAAACTTCAACCACCGAGTGAAATTGACAATATTTTTTTTTTTACTCTTTTATTTTTAGTCAGTGAACTCTCCAGAAACTGTCATCTTAATGGGCTGAGTGAAGATTTTGATTCTGGCTCTTGTCTGTGACAGTAAGACTTTCCCATCCTGGTCTGTGAGAAACGGTTCCAGTTTGTGATGCTCTGTATGTTTTAGCAGCTTTATTTGCTACGTCCCTTCTCTCATAATGCTGCCACTGTGTCTCACTGTGGAGACGGCGTGTCTGGGTGATTTCTAGTGTGAGCAAGATGCGCCTTTATGTCTTTGTAGTTATGGTTGAAAGTACAAATGCAAGCCGCACTGTGTAGATTTTGAATAGTAAAACATCCGCGTTGGACCGTCCCCACAGCATCGCATTATGGAGGTTTGCGATTTTAATGTGGTCAAATGAGAAGGAGAAAAAAGTTAGAAAGGTATGAATACTTTTTAATATACTTTAGTGTAACAGTTCTGTTCAGGTTGAACGTCCTGACTAGCAGCCTGACTCTCTGCCTGATCTACGGAGGAAACGAAGAGCTGTGGTTGTGCATGTCTGACACCTCTGACACCACAGGCATCAAGTTTCTGCAAAAATCCTCCAAATGCAAGATCACTGACGTGTAGTTCAGGTTGGTTGACTAGCAGCGTCCTGACTCTCTGCCTGATCTACGGAGGAAACGAAGAGCTGTGGTTGTGCATGTCTGACACCTCTGACACCACAGGCATCAAGTTTCTGCAAAAATCCTCCAAATGCAAGATCACTGACGTGTGTACAGGTGCACTCAGCTTTTTTTTTTTCTGGGATGGTGGTGGTGAGCCCCTCACACACACACGCGCGCGCGCGCGCACGCTCCCCCCCATACACACACATTCTGTGAAAGTGGAGCACTACCGCGATAAAGAAGACGGTCTCAGTACTTCTCACTTTCTCTAAGAAATGTCTTTGACACGGTATTCAAGCAGGTATTTTTCAACTGTGTGTTAACAGTGGTTTAAAAAATATACTCTTGATCTTTATCTTAACAATTTTACTTTCATTTCAGATTTTTTTTTGCATAAACAGATTGTGAGTTTAAGAAATCTCCTCAGGGTTATGACATCATGCAGGCATTTACTTCTACTTTTGAATTCCCAGAGTGAATTCAAAAGCGTTCAAAAAGTCTAAATTTGTTTAAGATGTGTGTGTGTGTGTGTGTGTGCGTGCGTGTGTGTGTGTTGGCTTATCTCTGCTGGTTCTGTGACTTTCCACCCACGGCATCCGCTGTGGGTGGAAAGAGGTGATATTGCCCCACAGGAACTTACTGGTTTCTTGCCCCACACCATGAACTGAAGAGACAAAAGCTGAACTCTTTGCAAGGTGCGTGTTCCCTTAGATATGACGTAAAGGTAACACATCGTTTCAGAAAAAAGAACATCATACCAACAACCGTATGATGTTGGTATGATGGTAGTGTGATGTTCTGGTTCTGCTTTGCTGCTTCAAGACCTGGAAGACTTACTGAGACAATTGGAACTATGAATTCTGCCGTCGACCAAAACATGTTGAAGGAGAACCTCCTTCCATCTCAAGCTGAAACCAACCTGGGTTCCTGAGCAGGACGATGATCCAAAACACACCAGCAATTCCGCAGCTGAATGGCTGTACTTAAAAAACAAAAAATAAAATGAGAAGTTTGGACTGGCCTAGTCAAAATCCTGACCTGAATCCTATTGAGATGCTGTGGCATCATCTTGAAAAGGCTGCTCATGTCCAAAACCCTCCAGTGTGGATTATGACAAATGATGGGAAGATGAGTTGACCACATTTCCTCCACAACTCATTGCAAGTTATCGTAATTGCTTGATTTCAGCTGTTGCTGGTAAAAGTGGCCCAAGCAGCTATTAGGTTAATGGGGCCACCTGAGGGATATCGGTGAAGTTAATGACGGGTTAGCGCCTCCCTCTGGCCTGGTGAACCCAAATAGTCCAGTCATATCTCTGGCTCACCTGGTGTTGTGATTGTGTAGGGCCCCCTGCTGGTTAGTCTGAAAAACGGAAACATCCCACACCTGTAAAAAAAAAAATAATAAAAAACGACCTGGTGTTACGTTTCATCATTACACACTCTTTAATGTAACTAAAGAAGTTTAAAAAAAAAACACACACACACACACACACACAAACCCTCTCAAGCCAAATTGTTTCAAACATTTTCCAAGTGTGTCGACGCACTGCATACAATTCAAACGAAAACCAAAGAATCTTTGGTAGAGTAAAAATAAATGTTAAGTTAGGAAATGCTGTGGGAAGATCTTTATAGTTGAAGAGACGCTTGATCGTGAACCGTTATTCAGGCATTTGGTCATTTTTATAATTCATCGTTTGAAGAGAGGTGACAAAGGAGCCATTTCAGTCCTCCAAAATAAAACTTGCACATAGCTGCAATTTTTAATTGACCTATTGGGAAAAAAAGGCAACATAATTTGTGAGATATTTTATAATAGAAAGCAAAAACACTTAACTCCAAAATGTGAGTTTATGAGTAAAGTCCCAACTTTGCAAAATATGTTACTATGAGTAAGATGATGGGTACAGCGTAAGAAAATATGAGTGGGAGTCACTCACATATTCTCTTACGTTGTACCCATCACTTCATTTTTCATTGTCACTTTTAATTCCACAAGGTAAAACAAAGAGCTTTTGATTCTATGCATAGCATAAACTTTATTGAGTATATGAAAACAAATACAAACGGGGAAAAAAAAAAAAAAGAATAAAGTCACTTTTCCCCCTCAAACAAGAAAATAACTTAATCAATTCAAAACATAACGAACAATGTGCGTTTCATTTTTTCTGAACCGTTCTTCCACCTTCAAATCCAAATACGTCTGCTCAGGTGTAATTCAACCCCAGATATACGCAGCTTTATTCTGTCTGCTAAATAGAAGGAGCATTTTTCCCTGCAGTTACTCTGACAGAGGCACTCGCTGACCTTTTCTGCAAAATGTCCTCAGAGGAGGACAGCAGAACATATAAAGAAGTCCTTGTTCCATCAGCTAACATGCAAATGTGGTTGAAGATCTTCAAAGTGCTACTTTTTGTTAACATTTATATTGATACTTATGCAGAAAGCGGAAGCTCACTCAGGATTTTTAGCCGATTTATTACTGAACAGAAGCCGTGTGGAGATCACACCCCAGTAGCATGCAGATGATGCAACAGGGGCGTACAGCTGAGCACATTTATTGTACATTTCTGAAATATTTACACACTTAAAACCATCCTGCTCGTTCGGCGGCGTGCGCGCGTCAAATTACATTCCTCCCCACTGTCCCTTTGAGCCGAGAGAATTTTAAATCGCAGAGCTACTTAGAACGACACAAGCGTGAGAAAATAGCGTCATCACAGAAAGCAGAGCTCGACTACTGAAAGATGTTTGCTGTTTTTTTTTTCTATTATTCAACATTAGTCAGTGTTCAGCTTATTGGGGTTTCTAATATCGACAAGAACCGAGAGCCGCGGCGGTGTGTGAGAATCCACCGGAGCTTTTCTGAGATAGAAGGACAGAAGCAGGAATGTGACACCAAGGTCTGAAACTAGCAGTTTTTATGATCAGCATTGCTAAATGGTTGCATTTAACGCTTTCTCTGTTAAAAAAAAAAAAAGTGGTTTTCTCTTAAAATAGCAATTAATGATTCTTCTGTGTGTGTGGGGGTCCTTCTTCTTAGTACGAGCGGATGGCAGGAGGAACGTGGGCGCAGTCCTGTTCGTTCAGAGAGCTGTCGATGACGGGGCGGTACCTCAGCGTCACCTGGGATTGGTCGGAATGAGAGGCGCGTTAGACGTCGCTAATGACGGTGAGCCGACGACAAACCACAGAGCACGTGATACCTTTCCAGTTTTGGGGTCCACGTATGACATGGTGTGCTTCCTCCAGTGCTGCTCGAAGGGCTTCTTCTGCTGACCCTGCAGGGGCTTGGAGAAGTCGTACTCGTCGATACGATCCTGAAACGCAAACAAGCCGATAAAGTTGCCATGGCGACGGGAACGGCACCACACGTGCAACAAATAAACAACATTTTCGCACAGTTTTGTCGTCCAACAGTGTGCGTTGGCGTATCTGGAAATGCTGGATTCCTGGCTTTGAATATCATATTAAACATTTTCTACAACAAGTTCTTTCAATATGTGTGCGTTAACTAGGATGGATTCTTATTTCGACTAGAGCAGGGGACTCCAAGGTGAAATGGGCATTTCAGCCATTTTTTGCAGATAACAGTTTCTTTAAAAGAGCATCTTAGATACAAAGATTTGGCCAATTTTGATCAAATTTAAAAAAAAAATTTAAGTTTGTTATTGAGCAGCTGAAATGAAATGAGGCACAAAAAGCTAATCATAAAAATGCTTTGGAAAACAAGCTTTCAAGTGAACGAGTTTGGCTCTTATGGTAAAACGTTTGGACACCACTGGTCCAAAACGTGTGTATTAGGATGAAGGGTGTTAAGTTCTACCAGTTAAAATGGGTTTGAAGTGAAGTTGGTCTTATTTTTAACTCCACTTTGACCTTTCATCATGAGTTGGAAGCCCAGACCCTGGGCGCCCCCAAGTGGTCAGAAAATGAAGCTACATTTTTCTAACAAATCGACCTGCTTTGCGTTTTATCATGCTCAACTA